>NC_040910.2:43993921-44296941 GCF_004126475.2 Phyllostomus discolor | reverse complement strand
AACAGCAGAAAAGACAGATGGGAGAAAGAAGATACTCTGGTAACTCTGAATCTCCCTCCAGACTCTGGAATAGAACATTTGTTGTGGGGTTCCTGTTCTACAGCCCCAAGAAAGGGCAAGGAGGTGGAAGCACTCATGAGACCTCTAGAAGACACAACTGTGTTTCCTCATGATCTGGGATTGGTAGAGTACACTTGAGAGCACTTAGTGAAAGCATTTAAGGGTTTCTGTGACTTGAAGAGACACACTGAGAATCATGGTGCATAAAAAATAAGACTACTACATTTTTTGTTGTTCCCAATTTTTTTTGTTGGCTTATATGCCCATTTTTTAAAAATTTTATTGTTCCTCAAGTACAGTTGGTTGAATTTTCCCCCACCACCCCAGCTATCCCCACCTCTCTCCCCTGATCCCACCCACCCCCTTGGTTTTGTCCATGTGTCCTTCATAGTTGTTCCTGAAAACCCTTTTCTCTTTTCCCCCCATTATCTCCTCCCACCTACCCTCTGGGTACTGTCAGATTGTTTTTAATTTCATTGTTCTGCTTATATTTTGCTGCTTGTTTGTTTTGTTGATTAGGTCCCACTTAAAAGTGAGATTATATGGTATTTGTCTTTCACTGCCTGGCCTATTTCACTTAGAATAATGCTCTCCAGTTCCATCCATGCTGTCCCAAAGGGTGGGAGCTGGTTCTTTATTTCTGCTGCATAGTATTCCATTGTGTAAATGTACCATTGTTTTTTGATCCATTCGTTTGCTGATGGGCACCTAGGTTGCTTCCAGCACTTGGCTATTGGAAATTGTGCTGCTATGAACATTGGAGGGCATAGGTTCTTTTGGATTGGTGTTTCAGGGTTCTTAGGATATAATCACAGACATGGAGTTGCTGGATCAGAAGGCAGTTCCATTTTTAGTCTGAGGAAATTCCATACTGTTTTCTACAATGGCTGCACCAGTCTGCATCCCCACCAACAGTGCACTAGGGCCCCCTTTTCTCCACATGGTCTCTAACACTTGTTGTTTGTTGATTTTTTCATGGTGGCCATTCTGACTGCTGTGAAGTTGTATCTCATTATGGTTTTAATTTGCATCACCTCTGACAGCTAGTGATGCTGAGCATCTTATCATGGGTCTCTGGATCCTCTGTATGTCCTCCTTGGAGAAGTGTCTGTCAACATTCAACAATCAAAGGAATCTTGTACACCAACAATGAAGTATCAGAAAGAGAGATCAAGGGAAAAATCCCATTTGATATGGCAACAAGAAAAATAAAGTACCTAGGAATAAACCTAACCAGGGAGGTAAAAGACTGTACTCAGAAAACCACATAATACTGAAGAAAGAAATTAAGGAAGACACAAACAAATACAAGCATGCACCATCTTCATGGATTGGAAGACTATTTCTTTAATAATTTCATGAGACTGTCAGAGTATGCCTAAACTCCCTCCCCAACTCTACACCTGTGATTTACAAATAAAGATTTAATTTAGCCCTGGATGGTATAGCTCAGTGGATTGAGCACGGGCTGCAAACCAAAGCATCGCAGGTTTGATTCCCTACATGCCTGGGTTGCAGGCCATGACCCCCAGCCACCGTACATTGATGTTACTCTCTGTCTCTATCTCGCTCCCTTCCCTCTCTAAAAATAAATAAATAAAATCTTTAAAAAAATATTTAATTTATTGAAGTACTTACTGTGGCAGAACTTCCCTTTAAGCTTAGTGCCACCCCAAAGTCAACACACTGTTGTAATAAGTGTATCTATATTTTTGATAATTACTGCACACAAATGGTTCAGTTGGTTGGAGCATTGTCCCATACACCAAAAGTTTGTGGATTCATCCTGGTAGAGCACATACTAGGTGAAGGGTGGGATCCTGGTTGGGGCCCATAGGGAAGCAACCAATCAATATTTCTCTGTCACAATGACATTTGTCTCTCGCTCCCCCTTTCTCTCTGTGTAAAATCAATAAACATATCATAGGGTGAGGGCCTTTTTAACAAAAAAGCCTGGAGAAATTAGAAGACTTACAGAATATAATCATTAATATAGACCCCCAAAAATGCTATACTGAGACCGAATAAAAATTCAGAGATTTTTCTCTGCATAAGTAAATACTTAGTGGTCACAGAACCTGCCCTCCACCAGAAAGGAACCTGGCATGGATGGAAACTTGTGACATCACTTACTGCCCTCCCTGACAGGTATTTGCAGTCTCCAGAGATTCCAATCTCTCCTCAGCCCTCACATTCAGGATATTCACTGTGGAATTTATGCAGCAATACCCCCTCCTCTTTTAATTCCTTTCTCTGTTGTCTCTGCATTTCAAATGTCACCTCCATCCATCAGGCACCCCACCCACAGCAAATACAAGTATCAGATTGGGAATCATTATAAATATGTGAAGAGCAGGCCAATTATATAAGCACTATCTACATGAAGAGACCCAAAGAGATGGTACAAGGAAAGGAAGAACTCCCTCCCTCAGTTAATCTGTGAGTAAGGGCCCCAGACTCCAGAAGTCTGGAAGGAAAAGTTTTATTTCTGTTCAGCCAATAAATGGCAAGCTGAAGGCCTGGGGCAGGGGTGGGGCTGTTCATATTCAGAGGGGTTAGACCCTTTAGAGTGAAATTTCCACATCAGCTCATTAAACATATTTTTACTCTCACTTTTTTCTCTAAGATCATTCAGCTGTTCAGGTGGGAGGTGCAGAAATAAAACTTGACAGAATTGAAATTTACACAAGTGGTAGGTAGCCTGTTTGCCGAGTTGTCCCCAATTCTTTGTCTGTTTCCAGTCTTTGGCAATGTGACTATGAAGCTCCTCCCGTCCAGAAGAGGAGTTATTGCTCCACCTTTGAATTGGGGAAGGCTTACAATTTTGTATTTGTTTTAGCCAATAAATATTGTGGAAGTGACAGTGTACTTTACCATGCCTTGTCATTTCGGCTGTTCTCACCTGGAGTTTTTAGTACACTAGTAGCCCAGCTGTGTGAACAATCCAGGTGGAACTTCCAGAGGAGGATGGGACATGTGGACAGAGATCACTTACCCAGCCAATACCTCCCTAGATCAGCCACAATAGCTGAGCCACTAGTGTATTAAAAAGCCCAGCAAAGGTCAGCAGACACACCCCAACTGACCTATAGCTGACTACAGACTCATGAGGAGACCAGCATAGATCAGAACAGCTCCCCACTACACAAACCAATTCGAAACTAAAGGAGTTATATTAAACCATTTGTTTTGGGATGGCTTGTTATATAGCAATAACAAACTGATGACATAATCAAAGCAAACGGAACTGAGGACAATTATACTAATCTGCTTCTTTTAGCATTTTTACTGATGGAGGAGAGCATTCACAATTGTGCTTTTCTTCAGATGTATTTCAGATAACTGCATAAAAGCAAGTACACTGAGGTTCCCTACCAGGAAGTCAGGACAGGATGGAATGATGAGCACATTTGTGCAGGAAAATTGGTGATCCCTTTTCTCTTGACTGGACAGGATTTTAACTCCTGTGTGATTCATCCTTTAATCACAAAGACTGAAGACATTCCTGAGTACAAACGAGATATACATTGTACGATATTCATATTGGTCGCTCACTGTCCCATTGGTGGATTTGGAAAGATTTGGAAAAGGGGAGACATTTCATTTAGACCAGTAGGAGGAGTCCCATTTGGAAGGAGCACACTGAAAGTTTTCAAGCAGAAACAGCAAAATACTTCAGAAAAAAACACAAAACACTCCACATAATTCTTCACCCCTCATACATGGACATGATATTCCACACTTCAATGAGTAGATGTGCAGCATGAAAAATATTTTGGATAATAATAAATTGTCTGGCACCTTTTGCTTCATTATATGTATGGCCATCTGTTACATATTACATCAGTCTATTTACTAAAATGTATATTTCATAGTAGACTCTTCTTGGAAACATGGGTTTGATAGTCAGTTTTTTCCAGGGCCTATGTAGGCATGTGGACACACAACTGAATAACAGAGTGAAGTATATAAAACCAGGAGACCAGCTATAAAACCTACCAGCATGTTCAAGTCTACATTATCAAGAAGCATACTAAAGGTAGTGCTATAGAAAATGATGATGACCATGTAAGTGAAATCTGTGGTCTCAGATGTACCTCTACAACAAAATTATATAAATGACCTCAGTATCCAAGTGTGCATTAGTCGACAAAGTAGTATAATTTATGACAATTTTTTCAGTAAAACAATATAAATATTACTTGGAATGATATATGTCATAAGAGAATAAATATGCTAATATAATTCATGTTAACCCATGAGGAATATGAGAATTTCTAATTACACATGGTCCAAAGACTATATTAACTTGTGTCAGAACTTCTTGTTCTGAAGCTTTGAACATTCAGGGGCCTCATATAGTTGGTCCTTAAAAGCCTACCTGCCGAGGAATCTTTCCAGGGCCCTCTTTATGTCCTTGTTCCTGAGACTGTAGATGAAGGGGTTCAGCATGGGTGTGACCACAGAGTACATCACTGAGGCAACTGCACTTGATTGTGAGTGGTGGGTACCAGCAGAGCCCAGATACACGCCTAGGCTAGTACCATAAAATAAGGAGACAACTGAGAGGTGAGATGCACAGGTAGAAAATGCTTTATACTTCCCCTGAGCTGATGAGATTGCACATATGGAAGACACTATCTTAGAGTAAGAATAAAGGATCCCAGTCAGGGGACCACCAGCCAGCAACCCTGCTGAAAGTACATCACCATGTCATTAGGAAATGTGTCAGAACAGGCAAGTTGGACCACCTCTTTGAGTTCACAGAAAAAGTGGGGGATTTCCAAGTTTGAGCAGAAGGACAGATCCAACACCATTATGCTTTCTAACAAGGAATTCAGAATACTAATAATCCAGGACACCAGAACCAGCAGTCCACAGAGGTGGGGGTTCATGATGACTGTGTAGTGCAGAGGGTGACAGATGGCCACATACCTGTCATAGGCCATGACAGTAAGGATGAAGTCATCCAACCCTACAAAGTGTATATAAAAATACATCTGGGTGATGCAACCTGCATAGGTGATGACTTTGCTCTGTGTCTGGATGTTCACCAGCATCTTTGGGATGGTGGTGGAGGTGAAACAGACGTCTACCAAGGACAGGTTGGAGAGGAAGAAGTACATGGGGGTGTGGAGGTGGGAGTCTGAGCTGACAGCCAGGATGATGAGCAGGTTTCCCAACACAGTGATCAGGTACATGCAGAGGAAAAGCACAAATAGGAGGGGCTGCAGCTCTGGTTCCTCTGATAGTCCCAGGAGAACAAACTCTGAAATTTGTGTAGCATTGCCTGGTTCCATATGGTGTAGGTGACTACCAGAAAATAGAAGAAAATGAATAACTGATTTTCACATTAGTAACTGAGAATAAATGCTACATTTTTCTTTTAGAATCCGAAAAATAATTTTCATATTGGGTTAGGATCTGGTTCCCATTAAGGCATGTCTACTGCCATTGCTCATTAGAATTCCCTTTTCTACCATCAACTCATTCTTCAAACACCATGTATATTGCTGTTCTATTGGGACTATTGTTCATTCACTTGAGGAATATACTCATATGTTGACTTTAGACCATCTTCGAGGCACTGTTCAGAGTATGGGATGATGAAAAACAAAAGTCTCCACAAACTAATGATAGACAAAGAATATAATCAGACAAAAATACTACTATAACATATCCAATGATGCAGATACTATATAGAAAAGTAAATCACATTACATGGAGAGAGAGGGGAGAGGGTGTTTTTTATTTTTTTAATTTTGATTGCAATTTTCTTATTACTATTTAACCCCTTAATATTGCCTACTCCCCCACAATCACACACTGTTGTCCATGTCCATGAGTCCTTTTTCTTTTGCTCAATCCCCCACCCCCTAACCTCCCACTTCATAGCTATCACCCTATGGTTTATCTATTCATATGTCTCTATTTTGCTTGCTAGATCACTTTGTTCATCAGATTCCACATATAAGTGAAACCACATGGCATTTGTCTTTCTCTGACAGGCTTACTTGACTTACCGTGAAGTTCTTCAGGGCTATCCATGCTGAGGGTGTTGTTTTTATAAAGTTTAGCCAAGGTTTGCCAACAGACAACACTTTAACAGGCACCTCAAAGAAGACTAAGTGGGAGGCTAAGAGGGAGAAGTGTTTGCCAGACAGAGGAACAGCCAATGCAAAAGCCCTGAGGAAGATGGTGGTTTTAGAAAATCAAGGCTCAGAAGGAGCCAGTGTGTCAGGGGCAGGAGAGGTGGTGTCAGAGTATTAAGAAATATGGGGACCTGCATGTTGCTGTTGAAACTTCAAGTCACACAGAGTCCCCTGTACACACTTATGTAAACTTGGCACTGTATTATTCCAGTTGCAAAAACACCCTGTGAATTGAAAAGAGCTACCCCTTAGTCCTTTCTCTTGACAGTGTTCTGCCCACTGGGTGATAAGTTACTTTAAAATACATGAGTCCAGGTACCCCTGCTCTGAGCACTGCTCTCAGGTTACATGTGCACACACACACCTTGGCCTCCACATACATGTGGTCTCTATGTTTGTCTCACTCACTATTTAGGCTATGAGTACACACAACTAAAGCTGTCCAGATCAGGTTTCTTTTCCAAAAAGAGTTTAGACATGCTACTGCCATACTGCTATGGTAAGACTGCACACACAAATAAGCTTGGAGTTCTAGATTGGAATGTCCATTTTATGCCCTGTATTTAAAGAAACATAAATGTGGAGAGAGAGAGAGGAATAAAATGGACACCAGGAAGAAAAAATATCTGTTGATAGTAAGCTCAGGTGATCTCTGAGAGATGATGAGAAAGAAATGTCTTTGGATTCTGGCAGCTTTCCAACGCTAAGTACACTCCCTTGAAGTCAACAAAAATAATAAAGGACAAAAGATGTATTTGTCCAAAACACAAAGGTGGTTACTTACATCTGGTGTGGAAACACCTTGCAGATTGACTACCACAAGTAAAAACTGACCAACAAAATAAATTACTATTTTACCAAAGTAAATCTCTTTAATAACAAGTAGTGGAAGACTGGCTTTTCCTGTGCCTATGCTATAGTTATTTGACCAGTGTGTTTTTATAAGGTTAAAATTCAGTTAGGACAAACCCCTCCCTCACTTTTCTCATGTGGCCCCTTTCTTTTTCTTGGACTTTGGATTTGGATCTCATTTTTGGCAAATCAGTAGGCACTGTCAATTCAGTTCTGGTCCTCATCCGACATGCAAAGGCCTCCCCAGGACATGACAAATAAAGCCTGCACATGCCATGACAATCCATCCTTTCACACGGAGTAACTTTCTTCATGCAATGGAAGCCCATCCACCTTATCACACAAACACTTATTTCACCATACTGTGCCTTCACCATCACAGTGGGGTGGGGGAGAGTGATGGGGAAAAATGGACAACTCTACTGGAACACCAATAAAAATTAGTGTGGAGATAAAATAAAAAATAAATAAAAATTGGAAATTGAAAAAAACTCACTAGATTAAAAACAAAACAAAACAGTGCCAGATCTCAACAAGCAGGGCTTCACCTGCTTTGTTCACCTCTGTAGTCTTACAAATGTGTATATATATTTGTGCATTTACCCAGGAAGCCATTTGAGTAAAAGTGAAGTAATGAAAGGAATGACAGGGAGAATAAAACCTAGTTAAACAGAGTGATTTAGCAACTGTGTTAAAGAAAATGAGGGGAGCATCAAAAACTAATGAAAACAAGATATAAATACCAATGTGCATGTAGTTAAATTGACAAAGGTACAGACACAGAAGGTAATGTATGATGTTCCTGGACGCGGTGGCAAAGCAGAGGCTCAGTTTTATTTGTTGGAGAATCAGGATTAGACCTCAGTATATAAGTACATTTAATGCATGGTAAGGTTGTATTTCTACATATTTGGAAAGGTTGGATTGTTGAATAAAAGCTGGAAAAATAAACATCCACCTGGAAAAAAATGAAGTTGATCCCCTACCTCTGTCATGTTACATAAAATCTGGGGGATTGCGTGCTCACTAGAAGAGTAACCAGTCCTTTTAGGTGAACAGAATGAAAACTATATATTAATATTGATGGGTGGGCCAAACCACCCTAATCAGGTCTAGAGACTCAGCAGTAAAAACACAGATATATTTTACAAATAAAATGTAAAACGTTTCTATGGCCAAAACATCCCTAAAGTCATTAAGAAATAATTTTTTTCTTTTTTTTACCTTTACTTTCTTTATTTTTATTGAATTTATTGGGTGTATTAGTTAATAAAAATATATATGTTTCAGGGGTACAACTCTAATATATCACCTGTATGTTGTATTGTGTGTTCGGCACCCCAAGTCTCCTTCTTTCAACATTTATCCCCTTTTTACCCTCTTCTACATCCAACCACCATAATTTTTAAAAACCTTTGAAAAGGCTGACAATGAAGAAATAGTAACCATATAGTAATACTCCAATTATTCAAAAAACATCAAATATGAATCTTTGATCAAAATCAGAAGAAGTTCAGCAAACAACAAAAAAGTTCTTTCACACCTGTCAGCCTGGAGAAAAACTTAGAAAAATGTCACATTGACTGGGGTGCAGACTTTTATACAGGTAAAAGTGGATGCTCTTTTTTTTTTCCTGGCAGAACTGTGAAGTGTTACATCGGGAAAATAGTCTGAAGGCAGCTGCACATACTACAAGGACCTGTGTCTCTAACACAGGGCTCCTCAGTCTCTGCAGGACTGACATCCTGGGCCAGGGCTTTGTCTGAGGGGTGGTCTCTCCTGGGCATTGCAGCATGTTCAGAGCATCCCTGGACTTTACTGACACCTCCCATGTGAAAGCCAAAATGTCTCCAAACATTGTTCAGTGTCCCCTGAGGGAACAGTATTTCATGTGGTGTAGAACCAGAGTTTTAGCATAACAATCTCAAAATATTTTTTATATTGTTATAATAGCAATGTATTGAGAAAGTGTACCTTAGATTTCAGGTGTGACCTGCAGAGCCACACTACACAATATTATGTAGACATGGAATAATGAATCACTGTCTTACACCCTTTTTGGCTGATGGGAAGACCATGGGTATTGTTGAGTAGGAAGGAAGTGTGGACACATAGAAAAAAAACTGTATAACACACAAAGAGCATTTCTGATGGGCCAGGATGCTGTTACGCATCTGTACAAAAGCCCATGAGTGTGTATGTGAACATAATGTAGGAAGAGAAGATTTAAAGAAAGAAAGAAACTAAGCCCTAATGGAATAAAGATTACCAGCAGGAATGTAATTAGGTTACATATACTGATCACAAAACTACTGTAGGAAAAATAATTAAGTGAGAATCAAATTAATTTACATCAAAACAGAAAATAATAACTTAACAATATCAGCATGGGCCACTGATCCCAGATTAAATTTCCAAAGACTTGGAAATTATGAAGAGGTTTTTAAAATCAGGGAGAAATCAGCATCTAAGTTACAATTTCTTATATATAGAGATACATGGATTCAAATTATCTTATGGAAGGTAGGGGTAATCTTCAGTCAAATCTTTATAAAGGGTGCCTTCCACTTTAACAGGAACCTAATCAACAAAATAACAAGCAAGGAAAATATAACCAAAGTCCCTGAAATTGAGAACAGGCTGACAGTGACCAGAGCAGGGTGGGGGTGGGGGCCTTAACGGGGCATAAGGTTGAAGGGTTTACAGGAACAAGTATAAAGGACACATGGACAATAACAACGGGGGTGGAAATGGGAAGAAGGTGGGGAGGGCTGGGGAGAAAAAGCAGCAAACTACTTGAACAACAATAAAAAAATTGTTAAAAATAATAATGCTTGCTGTGAACATTTTGTTCATAATTTTGGTATACCCATGCACTCCTTTCTTTTGGATATGTAACTAACAGAAGAACTGCTTAGTCATATGGCATATTTATGTCATATTGCACTAGTTCCAATATTTATGAATAACCACAAACTTCTAAAAGACCAGGGGTCATAAAACAAATTGAGCTAGTCTTTTAATGCCGTTTATTTGGATACCTCCCTCCAACAGGCATTGATTTTGTATGTTGTGCCTTTGCTGAATTCATGAATGTACATGAAAACTATTGTGTGAAAATAAAAATAAATAAAATAACAAAGGGTACAAAAGGAGTGCCTCCCAGAAGATGGTAGAAGATGATACCAATTTTGAAATAGAGCTAACCACAGAAGGCCAGAGGAACAACAAAGAATGATTGAGAGGTGACAAAGTTGGCAGTATATATGTAGGGTGATTCATTAGTGCTGAGTACACAGAAGAACTTCACTCTCCTTGTTTGTTTATAGCAAGGATTCACAAGTGAAGAATATAAAAGTAAAAGCTGTATATTTTTCAGTTAAGAAAAGTAAAAAATTAAAAAGCAATGGAGAGAATACAATGTGGCTGAGTGATAGATTTGAGCCCACACAGTTCATAAATACTCACAATTCTCCACATGTATGTACATAAAAGTACTCAATGACAACAACAAAGTTGTGGGGATAAAAACCACCAATTCCTTGTTTAGAAGAATGCAATGAAAAACAGGAAGCAAAGCATGCTGACCCCACTCTGCAAATGTCAGGAATTTCGAGACAATTTACAGTAGAAAAAACAGATGAATAACTAACACACAAATGTATTCGGGTCACAGGTAATGAAGCAATGGCAAAACTAAGCTATTTAGCACACCTCTTTTTACTTATCAAATAAACTCTTTTCATACTAATTGAGTACCCGGAGTGAAAGAACATACTGTGGAATGTACATCTCATGACCACTGTTGCAAGGTAATATTTGCAAGACATATATTGAATATGGATCTGCCTCATCAATATTGGAAACAGTCTTGAGTATGCCCCGTGACAAAAATAAAGAACTACCCTCACTTGACTGCACAGCTCTCCTCCACACCTAGTACTCTATTTCCTACTCCCTTTAGTTGCAAAATTCATTGCACATGTTCTACTTTCACTTGCCCTACTTTATGCCTCCCATTCCCACCTCAACTGGATTTCCATCAGTGAGTTGTCAGCAATGACCCATGTGTGCTGATTTCAATGTTCACTTCTCTTTTAGCATCACAAACAAATCATGAACTAGTTAATCGGGCAGCAAGCAACCATAAGCTGATGGCTGTCACAGACCTCAGGTGAACATGCTTGGCTTTGGCTCTCTCTGACCCTTTTCTGAAGCACCTGCTGCACCCTTGGCCTCACCTGATCAGGAGCTCTGAGACGATGGACTCCAGTAAAGAAGTCTAGTCTCCTGGATGGATGATAATGGAGGAAGAAGCTCTCTCCTCAGACAAGACAGCAGGAAGGAGGCAAGCATTGGTCTCCTACACAAACTTAGGTTCTAAAAAGCAACAACCAGTTCCCATCCAGCCCAAGGTCACACATGCTGAGAGACTGGAGATGAGAGCTATTTACAGCTCCCTATGTCTGCTCATTAGTTACATTTGTATCTTCTTATTCCAACCTCTACCTGCATGATTTCCCAGTGGGTCTAGACAGAAGGGACCATTTTCCTGGAGATTCTGTGTTCCTAAAGATCAGCTGGGAAGTCCAGGGAATCCTATTGTTACTTAGTCCCTCTCATAAAGCCTGTGGGTTCCAAAAGATTAACCTCCAGCACTTTATCCCTACCCTCATTTAAAATTTTTCCAATTTAAGACTGAGCATCCAGTCTGGATTAGAAAACTCAAATCCCCAAATGTTGAATTGTGGTAGGGACTTGGTCCCTCATGTCCACAGAAATTGCTATTTTTCTTTTTCAACAAGAGGGAGAAACTAAGTTCCTTTAATTAAACTTTGAGTGTTCCACACTGGACTTCATGACACATTGGCCAAAACAATTTGGAATGTCAACCTCATATCCCAAGAGCTGTCATTTAGTCCCTCGCTATGAAATATTTGTTATTTGTAATAAATACATTTAGATTTTTTTGCACTATGATACTAAGCTTGGAATTGGAAAGTAAATAGGTTCTTCCCATAGCCTCCAGAAGAAAGGTAGCCCTGCAAATGTCTTGACTTTAGCCCCAAGAGACCTCAGGAATATAAGAGCTAACTGTGTTTGTTTTTACATTCACTGGTGTGGTAACTTTTCCTTAGCATTAAAAATTGATACAGGCATTTATCCAAAGGAATTTTGTTCAAGAAACTGAGTTAATGTGTCTCGTAGCATTCATTAATCTCCCCTGAGTAAAAAACATTTTGCATTATTAGTCTCCCTTTCAGTGGAAGACACATATAATCATTCTATAAATTTCAGCCTGTCTGGCTGGTAGAATTTCTTCTTGCCAAAGTGTCAGTGAACTTCGTATTTTATGCTTTTGAGATATTAATATAAGAAAAGGAACTCATTTAATTTATGTGTACCATTTACTTTAAATCTTTTTCTAAATTTCTCCATCTTTAAATTTTACATTAAAATTTATTAAATTAATTTTTATTCATTCTATTCATTTTTATCCTTTCAACTTTCTCTTAAGTTTCTTTTCAAATATGAGATTATATATGAGTCTCTGTTTGTACACATTTATGTGTGTATTTATTTGAAATAAAAATGTACACAAATACATATTACATACATACAGTTTTACCTTTGAACCCAGTTTATTTGGACCCAACAAAACACCTCCACATCTCATTTATTTCTTGCAACATTCATCTGAAGTTATGTTTGCTATTCTACTTTACCTTCAGAAATAAGGAAATTGAGGCTCAGGTTTAACAATCACATTGAGAAGCCACTAAAGTTTATTGTACACTTTCTTGACTCCTACACAACTGGAAAGATGAGGTATGGACTACAATTTTTATGGCTTTTATTCATCACATTGTATATTTTAATCATGTTTGGTTGTTATACAATTATACTTCAATAAATTACTGAGAAGGTAAAAAGCATATCAGTGCATGGATTGGAGTAGGATCTAAAGCTCAGGTAGCTGATTCACACCGAGAAATGGTAGAGAAGGTGTCTCTTGTACCTGGGAAAAAAGCAAAGTGCAATCTACAAAAGAAAATAAATAAACAAAATGAAGGAGAAACAAATTCACAGATACAGAGAAAAAACTGATGGTTACAACAGAGGGAGTGTGGATGAGGGAGTAGCATGAAGGAGATTAAGAAGTATAAACATCCAGTTATAACACAAGTCATGGGGATGTAAAGTACAGCATAGGGAACAGAGTTGATAGTATTGTCATAATTATATACAGTGACATGTGGTTACCAGACTTACTGTAGTCATCACTTTGTAAACTATATAAATATTGAATCACTATGTATACCTGAAATTAATATTTGTATGTTAACTATAATTAAAATAAATTTAAAAGGTACATTTGGCAATAACTACATAGGGAGGCTAAAGTAATCTCCATGGTTTTCTGAATGTAGAAGAGGAAGGGAGAAGATAGAGCTGGTATCAGAGCAAGGATTAAATGCTACACTGCTGCCTTTAAAGATTGGTGAAGGGCAGTGATGTCAGAGAAATGGCAGCATGAGAGATCCCCTTGGTCTCTTCCCCGAAATGTCAACAATTTGAATGGCTATAATTTGACAAAGGATTCCCTGCTCAATATACATGTATGCCTCAAGATCTGCACATTGAAACATTTAAAGGTGGGCCAGAGGGACCAAATAGGGGAGGCGTAGAAATCATGGACCCAGAAAAGGACACAGCACAGGGGCTTAGATGCAGCTTTCAGGCAATGACATTCCAGACAAAGAAAAAGAGCCATTGAGTCCTGCTGTTCTGTCGACTCCCAAAGCTCACCTTCAGTCACCCTTGGGGTCAGGTTGTGGAGCACTTTATCTGCAAAGTCAGAAATGGTTACTATAAAATCACTATTTCCCCTGAGTAAAGATTGAACTCTGTCACTGACCCCATGTTGGGGTGCTGGGGTCCCATGGAGATCCGAGTTCTCTTATAACAAGAAGGCAAAACAAAAGGTCAGTCAGGTTACCCCAGAAAACCCCACCTCCAAGCATGCTACTACAATGTGTGGAAACTACTGGGGTCAACTTTGGGATTTCACAGAGCTCAAAAACTGTTGACTCAGTGCCACTTCCTAGAAAATAATGACAAGGCCTCTTCCTAATATCTGCTAGAGAAGTGCCACACTACAGAGATGCCTAGACAGAGAAGGAACCCATCAAGATAGCATGAATACCATGGTAATGAGGCACCTTACAGAGAAAATAAAAATCTTCAGAAAGCAAACTTGAACACATGGAAATATGTGCTAAAAATGATGAAAAATTTAAGATTGCAATAGTGAACATACTCAATGAGATGCAAGAAAATACAAAACAATTCCCTATTTTAACCATTTTTAAAGGTGAATTCAGTGACATTAAGCACGTTCACAATGTACAACTATCACCCACCTACATTTGATCACCCCAAACAGAAATCCTGTATGTATATAGCAATTGCCCCACATTTTGTCTTACCTCATTCTCTGGTAACCTCCTTTTCTCTATGAATTTCCTACTGCCATCATGGTAGATCCCTTCATCATCCTTATCTCTGAGTTTGATATCATCACATGAATATAAAACTTCATGTAGGAAGACCTTTCCACAAGCTGAGACTGATTCTGGATGTCACTTGCCATAAACCCTGAACTGACTCTGCACTAATTTCAGAATTAATCACAATCATTGAACCAGAATCTAAGACTCTCTGTTATCTGGTGGCTGTCCACATAGCTAGACTCATGGTTCAGTTTCTATCCTCTGCTCCTCATTGTTCATCACGCACTAGCAGCTATTTTTCATTTCCTAACTGCACTTTAACATTACACTGTAATGCCCATTACTTTTCTGTAGCATTTTCTGGTGTGTGTTTATTTTCTTCTCCACCTGGAATGTAACTCCACTTGCCTTCAGATTTCAATGCTATTTTAGGCTCATCTGTGAAACCTTCATGGACCTGCAGGGTGAGTTGGACTATTTGGGGACCATTTCAGCCAGATACAGTAACACCTGGCAGTATTGCATTTGTTTATTTGCCTGACTTTGCCCAAGTTTAGACTGTGAGCTTAAAAGGAGGAACAAATCTTAATATTTTCTTCCTCCACAGAATATATTTAGTGCTTACCATACAGTAATTGTTTAATAACTATTTGCAAAGGCTTCAAAACCAGATGGTTGAGTGAGGTAAACAGACACAACATACATGGTGGGGAATGAGAAGCAGTGAAACAAGGGGAGGGATGCCCCAGGGTGGAGGTTAACAGCAGAAAAGACAGATGGGAGAAAGAAGATACTCTGGTAACTCTGAATCTCCCTCCAGACTCTGAATAGAACATTTGTTGTGGGGTTCCTGTTCTACAGCCCCAAGAAAGGGCAAGGAGGTGGAAGCCACTCATGAGACCTCTAGAAGACACAACTGTGTTTCCTCATGATCTGGGATTGGTAGAGTACACTTGAGAGCACTTAGTGAAAGCATTAAGGGTTTCTGTGACTTGAAGAGACACACTGAGAATCATGGTGCATAAAAAATAAGACTACTACATTTTTTGTTGTTCCCAATTTTTTTTGTTGGCTTATATGCCCATTTTTAAAAATTTTATTGTTCCTCAAGTACAGTTGGTTGAATTTTCCCCCACCACCCCAGCTATCCCCACCTCTCTCCCCTGATCCCACCCACCCCCTTGGTTTTGTCCATGTGTCCTTCATAGTTGTTCCTGAAAACCCTTTTCTCTTTTCCCCCCATTATCTCCTCCCACCTACCCTCTGGGTACTGTCAGATGTTTTTAATTTCATTGTTCTGCTTATATTTTGCTGCTTGTTTGTTTTGTTGATAGGTCCACTTAAAAGTGAGATTATATGGTATTTGTCTTTCACTGCCTGGCCTATTTCACTTAGAATAATGCTCTCCAGTTCCATCCATGCTGTCCCAAAGGGTGGGAGCTGGTTCTTTATTTCTGCTGCATAGTATTCCATTGTGTAAATGTACCATTGTTTTTTGATCCATTCGTTTGCTGATGGGCACCTAGGTTGCTTCCAGCACTTGGCTATGGAAATTGTGCTGCTATGAACATTGGAGGGCATAGGTTCTTTTGGATTGGTGTTTCAGGGTTCTTAGGATATAATCACAGACATGGAGTTGCTGGATCAGAAGGCAGTTCCATTTTTAGTCTGAGGAAATTCCATACTGTTTTCTACAATGGCTGCACCAGTCTGCATCCCCACCAACAGTGCACTAGGGCCCCCTTTTCTCCACATGGTCTCTAACACTTGTTGTTTGTTGATTTTTTCATGGTGGCCATTCTGACTGCTGTGAAGTTGTATCTCATTATGGTTTTAATTTGCATCACCTCTGACAGCTAGTGATGCTGAGCATCTTATCATGGGTCTCTGGATCCTCTGTATGTCCTCCTTGGAGAAGTGTCTGTCAACATTCAACAATCAAAGGAATCTTGTACACCAACAATGAAGTATCAGAAAGAGAGATCAAGGGAAAAATCCCATTTGATATGGCAACAAGAAAAATAAAGTACCTAGGAATAAACCTAACCAGGGAGGTAAAAGACTGTACTCAGAAAACCACATAATACTGAAGAAAGAAATTAAGGAAGACACAAACAAATACAAGCATGCACCATCTTCATGGATTGGAAGACTATTTCTTTAATAATTTCATGAGGACTGTCAGAGTATGCCTAAACTCCCTCCCCAACTCTACACCTGTGATTTACAAATAAAGATTTAATTTAGCCCTGGATGGTATAGCTCAGTGGATTGAGCACGGGCTGCAAACCAAAGCATCGCAGGTTTGATTCCCTACATGCCTGGTTGCAGGCCATGACCCCCAGCCACCGTACATTGATGTTACTCTCTGTCTCTATCTCGCTCCCTTCCCTCTCTAAAAATAAATAAATAAAATCTTTAAAAAAATATTTAATTTATTGAAGTACTTACTGTGGCAGAACTTCCCTTTAAGCTTAGTGCCACCCCAAAGTCAACACACTGTTGTAATAAGTGTATCTATATTTTGATAATTACTGCACACAAATGGTTCAGTTGGTTGGAGCATTGTCCCATACACCAAAAGTTTGTGGATTCATCCTGGTAGAGCACATACTAGGTGAAGGGTGGGATCCTGGTTGGGCCCATAGGGAAGCAACCAATCAATATTTCTCTGTCACAATGACATTTGTCTCTCGCTCCCCCTTTCTCTCTGTGTAAAATCAATAAACATATCATAGGGTGAGGGCCTTTTTAACAAAAAAGCCTGGAGAAATTAGAAGACTTACAGAATATAATCATTAATATAGACCCCAAAAATGCTATACTGAGACCGAATAAAATTCAGAGATTTTTCTCTGCATAAGTAAATACTTAGTGGTCACAGAAACCTGCCCTCCACCAGAAAGGAACCTGGCATGGATGGAAACTTGTGACATCACTTACTGCCCTCCCTGACAGGTATTTGCAGTCTCCAGAGATTCCAATCTCTCCTCAGCCCTCACATCAGGATATTCACTGTGGAATTTATGCAGCAATACCCCCTCCTCTTTTAATTCCTTTCTCTGTTGTCTCTGCATTTCAAATGTCACCTCCATCCATCAGGCACCCCACCCACAGCAAATACAAGTATCAGATTGGGAATCATTATAAATATGTGAAGAGCAGGCCAATTATATAAGCACTATCTACATGAAGAGACCAAAGAGATGGTACAAGGAAAGGAAGAACTCCCTCCCTCAGTTAATCTGTGAGTAAGGGCCCCAGACTCCAGAAGTCTGGAAGGAAAAGTTTTATTTCTGTTCAGCCAATAAATGGCAAGCTGAAGGCCTGGGGCAGGGGTGGGGCTGTTCATATTCAGAGGGTTAGACCCTTTAGAGTGAAATTTCCACATCAGCTCATTAAACATATTTTTACTCTCACTTTTTTCTCTAAGATCATTCAGCTGTTCAGGTGGGAGGTGCAGAAATAAAACTTGACAGAATTGAAATTTACACAAGTGGTAGGTAGCCTGTTTGCCGAGTTGTCCCCAATTCTTTGTCTGTTTCCAGTCTTTGGCAATGTGACTATGAAGCTCCTCCCGTCCAGAAGAGGAGTTATTGCTCCACCTTTGAATTGGGGAAGGCTTACAATTTTGTATTTGTTTTAGCCAATAAATATTGTGGAAGTGACAGTGTACTTTACCATGCCTTGTCATTTCGGCTGTTCTCACCTGGAGTTTTTAGTACACTAGTAGCCCAGCTGTGTGAACAATCCAGGTGGAACTTCCAGAGGAGGATGGGACATGTGGACAGAGATCACTTACCCAGCCAATACCTCCCTAGATCAGCCACAATAGCTGAGCCACTAGTGTATTAAAAAGCCCAGCAAAGGTCAGCAGACACACCCCAACTGACCTATAGCTGACTACAGACTCATGAGGAGACCAGCATAGATCAGAACAGCTCCCCACTACACAAACCAATTCGAAACTAAAGGAGTTATATTAAACCATTTGTTTTGGGATGGCTTGTTATATAGCAATAACAAACTGATGACATAATCAAAGCAAACGGAACTGAGGACAATTATACTAATCTGCTTCTTTTAGCATTTTTACTGATGGAGGAGAGCATTCACAATTGTGCTTTTCTTCAGATGTATTTCAGATAACTGCATAAAAGCAAGTACACTGAGGTTCCCTACCAGGAAGTCAGGACAGGATGGAATGATGAGCACATTTGTGCAGGAAAATTGGTGATCCCTTTTCTCTTGACTGGACAGGATTTTAACTCCTGTGTGATTCATCCTTTAATCACAAAGACTGAAGACATTCCTGAGTACAAACGAGATATACATTGTACGATATTCATATTGGTCGCTCACTGTCCCATTGGTGGATTTGGAAAGATTTGGAAAAGGGGAGACATTTCATTTAGACCAGTAGGAGGAGTCCCATTTGGAAGGAGCACACTGAAAGTTTTCAAGCAGAAACAGCAAAATACTTCAGAAAAAAACACAAAACACTCCACATAATTCTTCACCCCTCATACATGGACATGATATTCCACACTTCAATGAGTAGATGTGCAGCATGAAAAATATTTTGGATAATAATAAATTGTCTGGCACCTTTTGCTTCATTATATGTATGGCCATCTGTTACATATTACATCAGTCTATTTACTAAAATGTATATTTCATAGTAGACTCTTCTTGGAAACATGGGTTTGATAGTCAGTTTTTTTCCAGGGCCTATGTAGGCATGTGGACACACAACTGAATAACAGAGTGAAGTATATAAAACCAGGAGACCAGCTATAAAACCTACCAGCATGTTCAAGTCTACATTATCAAGAAGCATACTAAAGGTAGTGCTATAGAAAATGATGATGACCATGTAAGTGAAATCTGTGGTCTCAGATGTACCTCTACAACAAAATTATATAAATGACCTCAGTATCCAAGTGTGCATTAGTCGACAAAGTAGTATAATTTATGACAATTTTTTCAGTAAACAATATAAATATTACTTGGAATGATATATGTCATAAGAGAATAAATATGCTAATATAATTCATGTTAACCCATGAGGAATATGAGAATTTCTAATTACACATGGTCCAAAGACTATATTAACTTGTGTCAGAACTTCTTGTTCTGAAGCTTTGAACATTCAGGGGCCTCATATAGTTGGTCCTTAAAAGCCTACCTGCCGAGGAATCTTTCCAGGGCCCTCTTTATGTCCTTGTTCCTGAGACTGTAGATGAAGGGGTTCAGCATGGGTGTGACCACAGAGTACATCACTGAGGCAACTGCACTTGATTGTGAGTGGTGGGTACCAGCAGAGCCCAGATACACGCCTAGGCTAGTACCATAAAATAAGGAGACAACTGAGAGGTGAGATGCACAGGTAGAAAATGCTTTATACTTCCCCTGAGCTGATGAGATTGCACATATGGAAGACACTATCTTAGAGTAAGAATAAAGGATCCCAGTCAGGGGACCACCAGCCAGCAACCCTGCTGAAAAGTACATCACCATGTCATTAGGAAATGTGTCAGAACAGGCAAGTTGGACCACCTCTTTGAGTTCACAGAAAAAGTGGGGGATTTCCAAGTTTGAGCAGAAGGACAGATCCAACACCATTATGCTTTCTAACAAGGAATTCAGAATACTAATAATCCAGGACACCAGAACCAGCAGTCCACAGAGGTGGGGGTTCATGATGACTGTGTAGTGCAGAGGGTGACAGATGGCCACATACCTGTCATAGGCCATGACAGTAAGGATGAAGTCATCCAACCCTACAAAGTGTATATAAAAATACATCTGGGTGATGCAACCTGCATAGGTGATGACTTTGCTCTGTGTCTGGATGTTCACCAGCATCTTTGGGATGGTGGTGGAGGTGAAACAGACGTCTACCAAGGACAGGTTGGAGAGGAAGAAGTACATGGGGGTGTGGAGGTGGGAGTCTGAGCTGACAGCCAGGATGATGAGCAGGTTTCCCAACACAGTGATCAGGTACATGCAGAGGAAAAGCACAAATAGGAGGGGCTGCAAGCTCTGGTTCCTCTGATAGTCCCAGGAGAACAAACTCTGAAATTTGTGTAGCATTGCCTGGTTCCATATGGTGTAGGTGACTACCAGAAAATAGAAGAAAATGAATAACTGATTTTCACATTAGTAACTGAGAATAAATGCTACATTTTTCTTTTAGAATCCGAAAAATAATTTTCATATTGGGTTAGGATCTGGTTCCCATTAAGGCATGTCTACTGCCATTGCTCATTAGAATTCCCTTTTCTACCATCAACTCATTCTTCAAACACCATGTATATTGCTGTTCTATTGGGACTATTGTTCATTCACTTGAGGAATATACTCATATGTTGACTTTAGACCATCTTCGAGGCACTGTTCAGAGTATGGGATGATGAAAAACAAAAGTCTCCACAAAACTAATGATAGACAAAGAATATAATCAGACAAAAATACTACTATAACATATCCAATGATGCAGATACTATATAGAAAAGTAAATCACATTACATGGAGAGAGAGGGGAGAGGGTGTTTTTTATTTTTTAATTTTGATTGCAATTTTCTTATTACTATTTAACCCCTTAATATTGCCTACTCCCCCACAATCACACACTGTTGTCCATGTCCATGAGTCCTTTTTCTTTTGCTCAATCCCCCACCCCCTAACCTCCCACTTCATAGCTATCACCCTATGGTTATCTATTCATATGTCTCTATTTTGCTTGCTAGATCACTTTGTTCATCAGATTCCACATATAAGTGAAACCACATGGCATTGTCTTTCTCTGACAGGCTTACTTGACTTACCGTGAAGTTCTTCAGGGCTATCCATGCTGAGGGTGTTGTTTTTATAAAGTTTAGCCAAGGTTTGCCAACAGACAACACTTTAACAGGCACCTCAAAGAAGACTAAGTGGGAGGCTAAGAGGGAGAAGTGTTTGCCAGACAGAGGAACAGCCAATGCAAAAGCCCTGAGGAAGATGGTGGTTTTAGAAAATCAAGGCTCAGAAGGAGCCAGTGTGTCAGGGGCAGGAGAGGTGGTGTCAGAGTATTAAGAAATATGGGGACCTGCATGTTGCTGTTGAAACTTCAAGTCACACAGAGTCCCCTGTACACACTTATGTAAACTTGGCACTGTATTATTCCAGTTGCAAAAACACCCTGTGAATTGAAAAGAGCTACCCCTTAGTCCTTTCTCTTGACAGTGTTCTGCCCACTGGGTGATAAGTTACTTTAAAATACATGAGTCCAGGTACCCCTGCTCTGAGCACTGCTCTCAGGTTACATGTGCACACACACACCTTGGCCTCCACATACATGTGGTCTCTATGTTTGTCTCACTCACTATTTAGGCTATGAGTACACACAACTAAAGCTGTCCAGATCAGGTTTCTTTTCCAAAAAGAGTTTAGACATGCTACTGCCATACTGCTATGGTAAGACTGCACACACAAATAAGCTTGGAGTTCTAGATTGGAATGTCCATTTTATGCCCTGTATTTAAAGAAACATAAATGTGGAGAGAGAGAGAGGAATAAAATGGACACCAGGAAGAAAAAATATCTGTTGATAGTAAGCTCAGGTGATCTCTGAGAGATGATGAGAAGAAATGTCTTTGGATTCTGGCAGCTTTCCAACGCTAAGTACACTCCCTTGAAGTCAACAAAAATAATAAAGGACAAAAGATGTATTTGTCCAAAACACAAAGGTGGTTACTTACATCTGGTGTGGAAACACCTTGCAGATTGACTACCACAAGTAAAAACTGACCAACAAAATAAATTACTATTTTACCAAAGTAAATCTCTTTAATAACAAGTAGTGGAAGACTGGCTTTTCCTGTGCCTATGCTATAGTTATTTGACCAGTGTGTTTTTATAAGGTTAAAATTCAGTTAGGACAAACCCCTCCCTCACTTTTCTCATGTGGCCCCTTTCTTTTTCTTGGACTTTGGATTTGGATCTCATTTTTGGCAAATCAGTAGGCACTGTCAATTCAGTTCTGGTCCTCATCCGACATGCAAAGGCCTCCCCAGGACATGACAAATAAAGCCTGCACATGCCATGACAATCCATCCTTTCACACGGAGTAACTTTCTTCATGCAATGGAAGCCCATCCACCTTATCACACAAACACTTATTTCACCATACTGTGCCTTCACCATCACAGTGGGGTGGGGGAGAGTGATGGGGAAAAATGGACAACTCTACTGGAACACCAATAAAAAATTAGTGTGGAGATAAAAATAAAAAATAAATAAAAATTGGAAATTGAAAAAAACTCACTAGATTAAAAACAAAACAAAACAGTGCCAGATCTCAACAAGCAGGGCTTCACCTGCTTTGTTCACCTCTGTAGTCTTACAAATGTGTATATATATTTGTGCATTTACCCAGGAAGCCATTTGAGTAAAAGTGAAGTAATGAAAGGAATGACAGGGAGAATAAAACCTAGTTAAACAGAGTGATTTAGCAACTGTGTTAAAGAAAATGAGGGGAGCATCAAAAACTAATGAAAACAAGATATAAATACCAATGTGCATGTAGTTAAATTGACAAAGGTACAGACACAGAAGGTAATGTATGATGTTCCTGGACGCGGTGGCAAAGCAGAGGCTCAGTTTTATTTGTTGGAGAATCAGGAATTAGACCTCAGTATATAAGTACATTTAATGCATGGTAAGGTTGTATTTCTACATATTTGGAAAGGTTGGATTGTTGAATAAAAGCTGGAAAAATAAACATCCACCTGGAAAAAAATGAAGTTGATCCCCTACCTCTGTCATGTTACATAAAATCTGGGGGATTGCGTGCTCACTAGAAGAGTAACCAGTCCTTTTAGGTGAACAGAATGAAAACTATATATTAATATTGATGGGTGGGCCAAACCACCCTAATCAGGTCTAGAGACTCAGCAGTAAAAACACAGATATATTTTACAAATAAAATGTAAAACGTTTCTATGGCCAAAACATCCCTAAAGTCATTAAGAAATAATTTTTTTTCTTTTTTTTACCTTTACTTTCTTTATTTTTATTGAATTTATTGGGTGTATTAGTTAATAAAAATATATATGTTTCAGGGGTACAACTCTAATATATCACCTGTATGTTGTATTGTGTGTTCGGCACCCCAAGTCTCCTTCTTTCAACATTTATCCCCTTTTTACCCTCTTCTACATCCAACCACCATAATTTTTAAAAACCTTTGAAAAGGCTGACAATGAAGAAATAGTAACCATATAGTAATACTCCAATTATTCAAAAAACATCAAATATGAATCTTTGATCAAAATCAGAAGAAGTTCAGCAAACAACAAAAAAGTTCTTTCACACCTGTCAGCCTGGAGAAAAACTTAGAAAAATGTCACATTGACTGGGGTGCAGACTTTTATACAGGTAAAAGTGGATGCTCTTTTTTTTTTCCTGGCAGAACTGTGAAGTGTTACATCGGGAAAATAGTCTGAAGGCAGCTGCACATACTACAAGGACCTGTGTCTCTAACACAGGGCTCCTCAGTCTCTGCAGGACTGACATCCTGGGCCAGGGCTTTGTCTGAGGGGTGGTCTCTCCTGGGCATTGCAGCATGTTCAGAGCATCCCTGGACTTTACTGACACCTCCCATGTGAAAGCCAAAATGTCTCCAAACATTGTTCAGTGTCCCCTGAGGGAACAGTATTTCATGTGGTGTAGAACCAGAGTTTTAGCATAACAATCTCAAAATATTTTTTATATTGTTATAATAGCAATGTATTGAGAAAGTGTACCTTAGATTTCAGGTGTGACCTGCAGAGCCACACTACACAATATTATGTAGACATGGAAATAATGAATCACTGTCTTACACCCTTTTTGGCTGATGGGAAGACCATGGGTATTGTTGAGTAGGAAGGAAGTGTGGACACATAGAAAAAAAACTGTATAACACACAAAGAGCATTTCTGATGGGCCAGGATGCTGTTTACGCATCTGTACAAAAGCCCATGAGTGTGTATGTGAACATAATGTAGGAAGAGAAGATTTAAAGAAAGAAAGAAACTAAGCCCTAATGGAATAAAGATTACCAGCAGGAATGTAATTAGGTTACATATACTGATCACAAAACTACTGTAGGAAAAATAATTAAGTGAGAATCAAATTAATTTACATCAAAACAGAAAATAATAACTTAACAATATCAGCATGGGCCACTGATCCCAGATTAAATTTCCAAAGACTTGGAAATTATGAAGAGGTTTTTAAAATCAGGGAGAAATCAGCATCTAAGTTACAATTTCTTATATATAGAGATACATGGATTCAAATTATCTTATGGAAGGTAGGGGTAATCTTCAGTCAAATCTTTATAAAGGGTGCCTTCCACTTTAACAGGAACCTAATCAACAAAATAACAAGCAAGGAAAATATAACCAAAGTCCCTGAAATTGAGAACAGGCTGACAGTGACCAGAGCAGGGTGGGGGTGGGGGCCTTAACGGGGCATAAGGTTGAAGGGTTTACAGGAACAAGTATAAAGGACACATGGACAATAACAACGGGGGTGGAAATGGGAAGAAGGTGGGGAGGGCTGGGGAGAAAAAGCAGCAAACTACTTGAACAACAATAAAAAAATTGTTAAAAAATAATAATGCTGCTGTGAACATTTTGTTCATAATTTTGGTATACCCATGCACTCCTTTCTTTTGGATATGTAACTAACAGAAGAACTGCTTAGTCATATGGCATATTTATGTTCATATTGCACTAGTTCCAATATTTATGAATAACCACAAACTTCTAAAAGACCAGGGGTCATAAAACAAATTGAGCTAGTCTTTTAAATGCCTTTTATTTGGATACCTCCCTCCAACAGGCATTGATTTTGTATGTTGTGCCTTTGCTGAATTCATGAATGTACATGAAAACTATTGTGTGAAAATAAAAATAAATAAAAATAACAAAAAGGGTACAAAAGGAGTGCCTCCCAGAAGATGGTAGAAGATGATACCAATTTTGAAAATAGAGCTAACCACAGAAGGCCAGAGGAACAACAAAGAATGATTGAGATGTGACAAAGTTGGCAGTATATATGTAGGGTGATTCATTAGTGCTGAGTACACAGAAGAACATTCACTCTCATTGTTTGTTTATAGCAAGGATTCACAAGTGAAGAATATAAAAGTAACAGCTGTATATTTTTCAGTAAGAAAAGTAAAAAATTAAAAAGCAATGGAGAGAATACAATGTGGCTGAGTGATAGATTTGAGCCCACACAGTTAATAAATACTCACAATTCTCCACATGTATGTACATAAAAGTACTCAATGACAACAACAAAGTTGGTGGGGATAAAAACCACCAATTCCTTGTTTAGAAGAATGCAATGAAAAACAGGAAGCAAAGCATGCTGACCCCACTCTGCAAATGTCAGGAATTTCGAGACAATTTACAGTAGAAAAAACAGATGAATAACTAACACACAAATGTATTCGGGTCACAGGTAATGAAGCAATGGCAAAACTAAGCTATTTAGCACACCTCTTTTTACTTATCAAATAAACTCTTTTTCATACTAATTGAGTACCCGGAGTGAAAGAACATACTGTGGAATGTACATCTCATGACCACTGTTGCAAGGTAATATTTGCAAGACATATATTGAATATGGATCTGCCTCATCAATATGGAAACAGTCTTGAGTATGCCCCGTGACAAAAATAAAGAACTACCCTCACTTGACTGCACAGCTCTCCTCCACACCTAGTACTCTATTTCCTACTCCCTTTAGTTGCAAAATTCATTGCACATGTTCTACTTTCACTTGCCCTACTTTATGCCTCCCATTCCCACCTCAACTGGATTTCCATCAGTGAGTTGTCAGCAATGACCCATGTGTTGCTGATTTCAATGTTCACTTCTCTTTTTAGCATCACAAACAAATCATGAACTAGTTAATCGGGCAAGCAAGCAACCATAAGCTGATGGCTGTCACAGACCTCAGGTGAACATGCTTGGCTTTGGCTCTCTCTGACCCTTTTCTGAAGCACCTGCTGCACCCTTGGCCTCACCTGATCAGGAGCTCTGAGACGATGGACTCCCAGTAAAGAAAGTCTAGTCTCCTGGATGGATGATAATGGAGGAAGAAGCTCTCTCCTCAGACAAGACAGCAGGAAGGAGGCAAGCATTGGTCTCCTACACAAACTTAGGGTTCTAAAAGCAACAACCAGTTCCCATCCAGCCCAAGGTCACACATGCTGAGAGACTGGAGATGAGAAGCTATTTACAGCTCCCTATGTCTGCTCATTAGTTACATTTGTATCTTCTTATTCCAACCTCTACCTGCATGATTTCCCAGTGGGTCTAGACAGAAGGGACCATTTTCCTGGAGATTCTGTGTTCCCTAAAGATCAGCTGGGAAGTCCAGGGAATCCTATTGTTACTTAGTCCCTCCTCATGAAGCCTGTGGGTTCCAAAAGATTAACCTCCCAGCACTTTATCCCTACCCTCATTTAAAATTTTTCCAAATTTAAGACTGAGCATCCAGTCTGGATTAGAAAACTCAAATCCCCAAATGTTGAATTGTGGTAGGGACTTGGTCCCTCATGTCCACAGAAAATTGCTATTTTTCTTTTCAACAAGAGGGAGAACTAAGTTCCTTTAATTAAACTTTGAGTGTTCCACACTGGACTTCATGACACATTGGCCAAAACAATTTGGAATGTCAACCTCATATCCCAAGAGCTGTCATTTAGTCCCTCGCTATGAAATATTTGTTTTTTGTAATAAACACATTTAGATTTTTTTGCACTATGATCTAAGCTTGGAATTGGAAAGTAAATAGGTTCTTCCCCATAGCCTCCAGAAGAAAGGTAGCCCTGCAAATGTCTTGACTTTAGCCCCAAGAGACCTCAGGAATATAAGAGCATAAATGTGTTTGTTTTTAAATCACTGGTGTGGTAACTTTTCATTAGCATTAAAAATTGAATACAGGCATTTATCCAAAGGAATTTTGTTCAAGAAACTGAGTTAATGTGTCTCGTAGCATTCATTAATCTCCCCTGAGTAAAAAACATTTTGCATTATAGTCTCCCTTTCAGTGGAAGACACATATAATCATTCTATAAATTTCAGCCTGTCTGGCTGGTAGAGAATTTCTTCTTGCCAAAGTGTCAGTGAACTTCGTATTTTATGCTTTTGAGATATTAATATAAGAAAAGGAACTCATTTTAATTTATGTGTACCATTTACTTTAAATCTTTTTCTAAATTTCTCCATCTTTAAATTTTACATTAAAATTTATTACATTAAATTTTATATTCATTCTATTCATTTTTATCCTTTCAACTTTCTCTTAAGTTTCTTTTCAAATATGAGATTATATATGAGTCTCTGTTTGTACACATTTATGTGTGTATTTATTTGAAATAAAAATGTACACAAATAGACATATATACATGCATACAGTTTTACCTTTGAACCCAGTTTATTTGGACCCAACAAAACACCTCCACATCTCATTTGTTTCTTGCAACATTCATCTGAATTATATTTGCTATCTTACTTTACCTTCAGAAATAAGGAAATTAAGGCTCAGGTTTAACAATTACATTGAGAAGCCATTAGAGTTTACTGTGCACTTTCTTGACTTATACACAACTGGAAAGATGAGGTATGGACTACAATTTTTATGGCTTTTATTCATCACATTGTATATTTTAATCATGCTCCAGTTGTGGTATACAATTATACTTCAATAAATTACTTAGGAGGTAAAAAGCATATCAGTGCATGGATTGGAGTAGGATCTAGAGCTCAAGTAGCTGATTCACACCGAGAAATGGTAGAAGGTGTCTCTTGTACCTGGGAAAAAAAGCAAAGTGCAATCTACAAAAGAAAATAAATAAACAAAATGAAGGAGAAACAAATTCACAGATACAGAGAAAAAACTGATGGTTACAACAGAGGGAGGGTGTGGATGAGGGAGTAGCAGGAAGGAGATTAAGAAGTATAAACATCCAGTTATAACACAAGTCATGGGGATGTAAAGTACAGCATAGGGAACAGAGTTGATAGTATTATAATAATTATGTACAGTGACATGTGGTTACCAGACTTACTGTAGTCATCACTTTGTAAACTATATAAATATTGAATCACTATGTTATTTACCTGAAATTATAATTTTGTATGTTAACTATAACTAGAAATAAATTTAAAAGGTACAATTGGCAATAACTACATAGGGGAGGCTAAAGTAATCTCCATGGTTTTCTGAATGTAGAAGAGGAAGGGAGAAGATAGAGCTGGTATCAGAGCAAGGATTAAAAATGCTACACTGCTGCCTTTAAAGATGGGTGAAGGGCAGTGATGTCAGAGAAATGGCAGCATGAGAGATCCCCTTGGTCTCTCCCCCCAAAATGTCAACAATTTGAATGGCTATAATTTGACAAAGGATTCCCTGCTCGATGTACATGTATGCCTCAGAGATCTGCACACTGAAACATTTAAAGGTGGGCCCGAGGGAACAAACAGGGAAGGCAAGAAGATATAGTGGACTCAGAAAAGGACACAGCACAGGGGTTCAGATGCGGCTTTGAGGCAGTTGACATTCCAGACAAAGAAAAAGAGCCATTGAGTCCTGCTGTCCTTTAGACTCTCAAAGCTCACTTTCTGTCACCCTTGGGGTCAGGTTGTGGAGCACTTTATCTGCAAAGCCAGAAATGGTTCTATAAAATCACTATTTCCCCTGAGTAAAGGTTGCACTCTGTCACTAACCCCAAGATGAGGTGCTGAGGGGGCTACACGGAGGTCTAAGTTCACCTATAACAAGAAGGCAAAACAAAAAAGTCAGTCAGGTGATCTCAGAACACCCCACCCTTGAGCATACTACACTGACAGGAAGCTACTGGGGTCAACTTTGGGATTTCACAGAGCTCAAAAACTGTTGACTCAGTGCCACTTCCTAGAAAATAATGGCAAGGCCTCTTCCTAGTAATCTGCTAGAGAAGTGCCACACTACAGAGATGTCTAGACAGAGAAGGAACCCATCAGATAGTTTGAATAACCACGGGTGTGAGGCAGCTTAGAAAGAAAATAAAAGTCTCCAGAAAGCAAACTTGAACACATGAAAATATGTGCTAAAAATTACAAAAAAAAAAAATAAGATTGCAATACTGAACATACTGGACAAGATGCAAGAAAATACAAACAGACAATTTCCTATTTTAACCATTTTTAAATGTGAATTCAGTGGCATTAAGCACATTCCCAATGTCCAGCTATCACCACCTTACATTTTCATCACCCCAAACAGAAATCCTGTATGTATGAAGCAGTTGCCCCACATTTTGTCTTACCTCATTCTCTGGTAACCTCTTTTTCTCTGTGAATTTTCCTACTGCCATCATGGTAGATCCACTTCATCATCTTTATCTCTGAGTTTGATATCATCACATGAAGATCAAAACTTCACTAGGAAGACCTTTTCACAGGGTGAGACTGATTCTGGACGTCACTTGCCATAAACCCTGCACTGACTCTCCACTAATTTTAGAATTAATCACAATTGTTTAGCCAGAATATAAGACTCTCTGTTATCTGGTGACTAATATAAGGAAATAAGTTAAACAAAGATATTCAAATACTGTATATTATCTCTGTCTAAAAACAAGAGCTTATAAACAGACAACAGATTATTGGTTGCTGCAGGTAGAGGATGGGGACATGGGTAAAATGGATGGAGTGGGTCAAATGGTACAAACTTCCAGTTACAAAGTCAGTAAATTCTGGGGATGTAGTCTACAGCACAGTGACTACATCTAGTAACACTGTACTGTGTATTTAAAAGTTGTCAAGAGATTAAATACTAAAGGTTCTCATCATAAAAAAAACATTTTTGAGAGTGTATGGTGATGGATGGTGACTTGACTTATTTGGTGAATCATTATGTTGTACAGATGAAACTACTATAATGTTAAGAGTCAATTATACATTTAAAAAAACCCGCACACATTTATTATCATTCAGTTCTTAAGGTCAAAAGTCCAAAACATGCCTCATTCTATTAAAGGTCAAGGTGTCTCCAGAGCTGTTCCCTCTTTAAGGGTCTGTAAAGGATAACCTGTTGGTTTGCCTTTTCCTGGCTCTGGAGGATGACAACTCTCCTTGGCTTGGTGCCCCATCCCCATCTTCAAAGTCGGCAATGGTGAATCAAGTCTTTCATGCATCATAGCACTCTGGCCTTCCTCTTTCTCAGTTAGGGAAATATGATGACTTGGGTACACTCAGGTAATCAAGGATACTCTCCTGATTGAAGGTTAGCTGATTAGAAAACTTAATTTCATCTATAATCTAATTCATGTAGCCTACTATTCACAAATGTTGGGGTTCAGGAGGTGGACATCTTTGAGAGGCCATTGTTCTGACTGCCAAAATACGTGACACAATTTTAGCCAAAGACATGTCAATGAAAGTCTGTTAGGTGGAACTTTGTGGAAATCCTATAGTTTTAAATTTAAATAATATTTTTAATTAAAAATATCAATACAAATTCACATGATATTGAGCAATGCAAGCACAACATTGAGCAAACTATGGCAGGCATGAAAATACACATTGCAACATTCTATTTATATGAAGTTCAAAATAGGCAAGAAGTAATCTATGGTGTTAGAAATCTGGAGAGTGGGGAGAAGCAGTGGCTGGAATTAGGCTCCAAGGAAGCTACTGAGTGGCTGGACATGTTCCATTTTTTGGTCTGAGTTACGATTACAAGGAATGTATTAGGTTTGTGAAAGTTCATTGAACATTTAATATGATAATTTACCACATGTATGTTGTACTTCAAAGAAACAAAAAATTCCTTCTCATACTCTCCAATACTACCCTCCTAATTCCTCCCAGTCTTCCTGTATTGCTGATAAATTGAGTGTTTGGAGTTGCAGCAGCTATTCTGCGACCATGAGGACAAAAAATACACACAAGGAATCATGGTGCAAAAAAATAAGACTGTTTCTTTAACAATATCATGAGACTGTCAGAGTAGCCCTGAGCTCCCTCCCTAACTCTACAGCTGGGATTTCCAAATAAATAAAGGTTTCATTTATTGAAATCTTTTTATTGTGGCAGAACTTCCATTTAAGCTTTTTGCCATTTCTAACTCAACGCACTGTTGTAATAAGTGCATCAGTATTTTTATAATTGCTGCACACAAATGGTTCAGTTGGTTGGAGCATCATCCCATACACCAAAAATTTGTGGATTCATCCTGGTAGAGCACATACTAGGTTAAGTGTTCATCCTCCTTGGGGTACATAGGGAAGCAAGCAATCAATGTTTTTTTTTCCTCACACATTGATATTTGTCTTTCTCTCTCTCTCCCTTCCTCTCTTTGTAAGATCAGTAAACATATCCTAGGGTGAGGACTTTTTTTAAAAAAGCCTTGAGAAATAAAAAGACTTACAGAATATAATCATTAATATAGACCCCCCAAAATGCCATACCAAGACTAAATAAAAAATTCAGAGATTTTTCTCTGCATAAGTAAATACTTAGTGGTCACAGAACCTGCCCTCCACAAGAAAGAAACCTGGCATGGATGGACACTTGTGACATCACTTACTGCCCTCCCTGATGGGTACCTTGCAGTCTCCAGAGATTCTCATCCCTCTCAACCCTCACATTCAGGATATTCACAGTGGAACTTACACAGCAACACCTCCTCTTCTTTCAAATTCCATCCTTTGTTGTATCTGTATTTCAAATGTCACCTCCATCCGTCAGGCACCCCACCCCCAGCAAAAACAAGTATCAGATTGGGAATCATTATGAATATGTGAAGAGCAGACCAATAAAAAGTAAAGCACTGTCTACATGAAGAGTCCCAAAGAGATGGTACAAAGAAAAGAAGAACTCCCTCGCTCTGTTAATCCATGTGTTAAGTCCCTGGAATCAAGAAACCTGGAGGGAAAAAATTTATTTCTTTTTCAACCTAGAAATGGCAAACCTGAGGCCAGGAGCAGGGGAGGTGATGTTCATATTCAGAGGGTTTGACTCTTTGGAGTGGAATTTCCACATGAGCTCATTAAACATATTTTTACTCTCACTTTTTTCTCTAAGACCATTCCATTGTTGGGAGGGATGCAGAAATAAAACTTGATTGAATTGAAATTTACACAAGTGGTAGGTAGACTATTTGCAGAGTTGTCTCCAATTCTTTGTCTGTTTCTAGTCTTTGGCAATGTGACTGTGCAGCTCCTCCCATCCAGAGGAGGAGTTACAGCTCCACCTTTGAAACTGGGATGGACTTACGAATTTTTATTTGTTTTAGCCAATAAATATAGTAAAAGTGACAATATCCTTTACCAAGCCTTGTCATTTCAGCTCTTCTTACTTGGAATGCTGGCTCTGTTACAGGGTGTAGCCAAGGGCGGGCGGGGGGGCGGGGGGCAAATAGGCATTTGAAATGGGGTCCAGAACTTAAGGTGTCCAGGAGATTTTAAGATGTCTCCATCCCCCACCCCAGGGTGTGGGTTGGGGGAAGGGACAAATGGAGCAGGGCCATTGAGAGCTGTTTTGCATAGCAACAGCCTTGCAGCTAACCTCTGGGTTGGTCATTTAACATATCTATAGCCTTTGGCTGGTTGCATAGATATGTTAAGTAGCTGTGATCAACTCTAAGACAGGGGAACAGAAGTAACTTCCCTACCCAGAAGTAACTGGAGGGGCAGGTCCCCTGTGTTACAGCACCTGCGTGGGAGCCCAGAGAGGATTGGCTCCAGGACATGGGGCCACACCTGCCCAGACTCATGATGGCAGCCCAGTAAAGCTGGAAGGATACGAGTTCCAGCATGTGAAGCCGAGTGTGGGAGGAGTCGGAAATGAGGCTGCAGAGGAAGATTGGCCGTGGGGATTAAAAACCCAGACTTGGCGGCCATTGAGGAGGAGAACCATGCTGCTTTGAGGAGGAGAGCCATGTGCAGCCCTGAGGAGAGAACCATGCTGCTTTAGGAAGGAAAACCATGTGCAGCCCTGAGAGGAGGAGAACCACGAGGACTTGACGGAGTGGAGACTCCTGCAGCCCTGAGAAGAGAACCACGCGGCAGCCCTGAGGAGAGAACCACGCGGCCTGGCAGAGTGGGGACCCCCACAGCTTTAGAAGGGAGAACCACCACCTGGTTTTAGCAGAGATCCCGGCGACTCAGCCGAGGGTGCCGGGATTCCAGGGAGGTCTCCCAGTCGAGAGGGAGTACTAACTGAGAAGAACCAGAAGACTACCTGAACCATGGACTTCTATTTCCTTTCCTGAGATATGGTACTCTGGACTGGGCAAAGGGGGAAGGAAGGAAGGACTGTGTGTTTGTGGGTGTTTTTAGGGATTTTAGGATTTTGGTGAAGACATTAGGTCACTACTTTAAGTTTGTATAGCATTAAATAAACATTTCCTTTCCTTTTCACGAATCTCTGGCATTGAGAGACGTCTTTCCTCTGGCGGCGGACATAATGGACCCGGGGCCTTCTTTCAATAATAGTATATTGTCCCAGCCCCCCCCCCCCCCCGCTTTGTTGTATTCTGTAACAGCTCAGCTGTGTGAACAATCCAGGTGGAACTTCCAGAGGAGGAGGAGACATGTGGACAGAGATCACTTACCCAGCCAAGACCTCCCTAGATCAGCCATAATAGCTGAGCCACTAGTGTATTAAAAAGCCCAGCCCAGGTCAACAGGCACACCCTGGCTGACCCATAGCTGACTAAAGACTCATGAGGAGACCAGAGGATATCAAAACACCTCCCCATGACACAAACTCATTAGCAATAAAGGGGAGAGGAAAGATGGCGGCTTTGCTCCAGGTAGCGTGATTCTCGGCTTCTGTGAAGAAGAGGGAAACTCGTGGATCAGCGGAGGAACAGAGCAAGTGGCCTAGGTTACTGAAACATTTTTGAAGACAGGATATTAAAAATTATAGTGGACATTGAAAAACCAGATGGTAAGGAGACCGCTTCAGGACAACAGGGACCCAGGGATCAGCTCGGGGACCAGGGGGGTTGCAGCCCCCAGATCCAGTGCTCCTGGGTCTGTCTCAGGGCACCCGGGAGAGCGGAGTCACTGTTCCCTCCCCAGACTGCAGGGGTTGAGCAACACCAGGGGAGACCTTGTGGCTTGAAGGCACAGAGAGGGCAGTTGGACTGGGAGACAATCGCACAGGGGCTGCGAGCACCCACACATAGCCCTGGGAGAAGTGAGCGCCTCCAGCCTGCAGGACCAGGGGCAGCCTGGAAGTGCGCCCCCACCCCCAGCCCCATGGGAGTGCGGATCGGTAGAAAACCCTGACCTCTCAGCCCGGGTCAAGGAAAGGGCGCAGGCGTTCTCAGGTTTCTGGAACCTGCGGTGCTGAACTGTGGAAGCGTAAGTCCCCTCAGGAATCCTGACTCTGGGGCTGTGAACCCGAAAGGAACGTGGCGCTTAGTTCCTAGAGCCCGAAGCTGAAAAATTTGGTGGATGGGTGCGCCCCTTTACAATCCCCAGAGATTGCACCGTGAATACAGAAAAGTTGCGAGTGCTTCCCGAGAACATACCGCCTGCCGCAGTGAAATTTGGGGGAAGGGCGCGTCTCCTTGTGATCCCCAGAGCTTGCATTGTGAAACCAAAAAGACGCAGGAGCCCTGCAGGGCCCCGGAGCCCGGGAGACCAAGGAAGTGAGCTTCCGAGAGCGTGCTCAGGAGCGCCCAGGGTCCTGTAGGGGAAAGTCAGATAGCCTCTGGGAAGAGTGCCCTGCTGGACCTGGGGATAGTACCTGAGAGACTTACTGAGATTTGACTGGAAAGAGTGATAAGCATTTCAAATGCTCCTCAGCCTGCTGAAGCCAACAAGACAAGAAAAACGGGTCTGGCCAGTTAGAAACCAACAAGAGGTTTTGTTGTTGTTTTGTTTTTTGTTTTGTTTTGTTTTGGCTATTGTTGGTTGACTGATTTTATTTTCTGTTTTAAGTGACTTTTTATTTTTCAATTCTTATTATTTTTATCTCTCTCAATCCCTTATGTTTCTCTTCCATTCATCCTAGTATTATTCCTTCCACTCCAAATTTATCCCTCCTGCACCCCATCTTCTGCTTTTTTCCCCTTTTTTTTTACCCTGCAAGTTACTGCAAATTTGCATTATCTTTTTCTCACTTTTCTGACATTTTTTATTTTAATAGTATTTTGGTATTTTCTTTCTGTATAATCTTCTTTGCTTGGCTGGTTATACTGTCATTTGATAGGTTCCCCCTGTTATCTCAGTCACAGTGTGTTGATAATTTACTATCCTTCATCTGTGTTCCATTAGTACACCTCTCAAGGTTCTATACTGATTATTCTTATTATCTAAATCTCACACATTCTGCCACAACATTGTTGCTTTAATATTACTGTAAATAAGATCTAGTCCATACAATTGTAAATACTACTCAAGAGCCCTACCTGATCTCAGCCCACTTCACAATTTCCTGAACTATATTATTGTGGGGGTTGTCTCTATTCTTTTACTCATGACTCCTATCTACTAATCTTTAGTCCAACCCTACCTCAGAATCTGACCTCCCACAGCCTCACAGCTTTCTAGATCCAACTAACAATCCTTTTGTCTCCAATAAGAGTCTTACCTTCTTTCCATCCTTTCTAAAACGTGGATAGTGGGGTGGAGGATCACGGTTAACACCAAAAGATATCCCATCTCTTCTCTACTGGCTGCTAATGTAAATATCATGGTATACTGTCTTGCTGTCTTAAACCATTTTGCCTTACTCCTCCAACTGATCACAAAAAAGAGTAGGGGGAAGCTGTGAACACCAGGATACATGAAGGAAACTGCACCACTGAATCTCACACATATTCTACCACAGAAGTTCATACCATAATTACAGGCAGCAAGAACAGATCAATTTAAGAAACAGAGGCTAACAACAAGAATCCCACTAACAATGAGAAAACAAAGAAACAATCCCCAAATGAAGGGAAAGAAGGAAGCCTCAGAAAAAATGCTAAATGAAATAGAGGCAACTCAACTGTAAGATATTGGATTCAAAACGATGATTATCAGGAAACTCAATAAACTCACAATGAGTGACCACAAACTAGAGGGAAGATAAAATGATCTTACTGCAAACTATATAAAAATAAAAGAGGAAATAGAAACTCTCAACAACGGCCAAGACGAAATGAACAATGCTATTTCTGAACTGAGGAACACAGTAGAAGGAATGAAAAGCAGGACTGATGAAGCAGAAGATCGGATTAGCGAGCTAGAGGACAAAGTAGAAAAGAACACCCAGAAAGCACAAGAAAAGGAAAAGAGGCTCAGAAAGAATGAAGAGGGATTAAGAGAAATGCAAGGCAATGTGAAATGTAATAATATCCATATAATAGGGATACCAGAAGGAGAAGAAGAAGAGCAAGGGATAGAAAACCTTTTTGAAAAAGTAGTGAAGGAAAACTTCTCTAATTTGATGAGACAAAAAAGTCACACAAATACAGGAAACACCAAGAGTCCCAATCAAGAGGAACCCAAAGAGGCCCACCTCAAGACACATCATAATTAAAATGGCAAAATGTCAAGACAAAGAGAGATTAAAGGCAGCAAGGGAAAACAGGAAGTAACATACAAGGGGGCCCCAATAAGGCTAGCAGCTGACTTCTCAATGGAAACACTCCAAGCCAGAAGAGAATGGCAAGAAATATTCCAAGTAATGAGAACCAGAGGTCTGCAACCAAGGCTACTTGACCCAGGAAGGCTCTCAATCAAGATAGAAGGCTAAATAAGAAGCTTCCCAGACAAAAGAAGTCTAAAAGATACACCTTGACCAAACCAGCTCTGCAAGTGATTGTAAAGGGACTGCTCTAAGGAAAGGAAGGAAAAGAGAAAGAGAGGAACACATGTACATAAAATACAATGAATAAGGACCTATCAATAATAATCTTAAACTTAAATGGATTAAATGCTCCAATCAAAAGACATAGAATAGCTGATTGGATAAGAAAAAATGACCCACACATATGCTGTCTACAAGAGACCTAACTCCAGATAAAAGACCTGCACAGGCTGAAAGTGAAGGGCTGGAAACAAACCTTCCAAGCAAATGGTCAGGAAAAAAAGCCAGGGTAGCAATAGTCATATCAGACAAAGGAGACTTCCAAAAAAGGTCCATAAAGAGAGACCCAGAAGGTCATTTCATAATACTCAAAGGAAGAATCCACCAAGAAGACATAAATATTGTAAATATATATGCACCCAACATAGGAGCACCCAAATACATAAAGAAAATCTAGCCCTGGCTGGTGTAGCTCAGTGGATTGAGTGCGGGCTGGGAACCAAAGTGTCCCAGGTTCGACTCCCAGCCAGGGTACATTCCTGGGTTGCAGGCCATAACCCCCAGCAACCGCACATTGATGTTTCTCTCTCTCTCTCTATCCCTCTCTCTCTCCCCCTCCCTCCCTTCCCTCCCTAAAAATAATAAAAATAAAATCTTTAAAAGAAAAAAGAAAATCTCCTGGCTGGCATAGCTCAGTGGATTGAGCGCGGGCTGGGAACCAAAGTGTCCCAGGTTCGATTCCCAGCCAGGGTACATTTCTAGGTTGCAGGCCATAACCCCCTGCAACTGCACACTGATGTTTCTCTCTCTCTCTCTATCTCTATCTCCTTCCCTTCCCTCCCTAGAAATAAATAAATAAAATCTTTAAAAAAAAAAAAGAAAAAAGAAAATCTTAGAGGACTTTAAGAAAGATATGGACAGCAACACAATTATAGTGGGGGATTTTAACACCCCACCATCAAAAATAGACAGATCTTCCAAACAAAATATCAACAAAGATATTGTGGCATTGAACAACACCCTAGATGAAATGGACTTTACTGATATATACAGAGACCTCCATCCAAAAGAAGCTAAACACACATTCTTTTCAAATGTACATGGAACATTTTCAAAGATTGATCACATGATAGGACACAAAACAAGCCTCAACAATTTCAAGAAAATTGAAATCATACCACACATTTTCTTGGATCACAAGGGACTGGAACTAGAAACCAACCCCAAGGGAAAAAAAAAAAACAAAACACTCAAAATCATGGAGATTCAATACCATGCTATTAAACAATGAAGGGGTCAAGAATGATATTAGGGAAGAAATCAAAAGGCTTCTGGAAACAAATGAAAACGAACTCACAACAACCCAAAACTTATGGGACACAGCCAAGGCAGTCCTGAGAGGGAAGTTCATAGCAATACAGCCCACCTAAAAAGGTGAGAAACATTCCAAACAAAAAACCTAACCCTACACCTACAAGAACTCAAGGAAAAACAACAAAGACAGCCCAGAGCCAGAAGAAGGAAGGAAATAACCAAGATCAGAGCAGAATTAAATGACATAGAGACTAAAAGCACAATTCTAAGGATCAATGAATCCAACAGCTGGTTCTTTGAAAAGATAAACAAAATCGACAAGCCTTTAAGCAGACTCATCAAGAAAAAAAGAGAGAAGACCCAAATAAACAGAATCAGAAATGAAAGAGGAGAGATTACAACAGATACCACAGAAATACAAAGGATTGTAAGAAATTACTACAAAGAGCTGTATGCCAAGAAATTGGAAAACCTAGGTGAAATGGACAAATTTCCAGAAAAATATAATCTTCCAAAACTCAATGAAAAGAAGTAGAAAGCCTGAACAAACCAATAATAGCAAAAGAAATCGAAGCAGTCATCAAAAAACTCCCAACACACAAAAGCCCTGGACCAGATGGTTTCACAGGAGAATTCTACAAAGCATTTAAGGAAAAGCTAACCCCTATCCTTCACAGACTGTTCCAAAAAGTCCAAAAAGATGGGAGGCTCCCAAACCCTTTTCCTGAGGACACCATCATCCTAATCCCAAAACCAGATAAAGACACAACAAAGAAAGAAAACCTCAGGCCAATATCACTGATGAACATTGACGCTAAAATCCTCAACAAAATACTGGCAAACCGCATCCAACAATACATGAAAAAGATCATACACCATGACCAAGTGGGATTCATTCCAGGGATGCAAGGATGGTTCCATATTTGCAAGTCAGTAAATGTAATACATGACATAAACAAAAGCAAAGACAAAAACCACATGATCATATCAATAGATGCAGAAAAAGCATTTGATAAGGTACAGCACCCATTTATGATAAAAACACTCAGCAAAGTGGCAATAGAGGGATTGCTCCTCAACATATAGGAGAGACCTACAGCCAACATCATATTCAATGGGCAAAAATTAAAATCTTTTCCACTAAGATCAGGAACAAGACAAGGATGTCCACTTTCACCACTTCTATTCAATATAGTACTGGAAGTTTTAGCCACAACAATCAGACAAGAAAAAGAAATAAAAGGAATCCAAATCGGAAAGGAGGAAACAAAACTGTCACTGTTTGCAGATGACATGATAGTGTACATAGAAAATTCTATAGACTCCGCCAAAAACCTGCTTGACCTAATAAATGAATTTGGCAAAACAGCAGGATACAAAGTCAATATCCAGAAATCAAAGGCATTTCTGTACACCAACAATGAAACAGCAGAAGCAGAAATCAAGAAAAAAATCCCATTTGAAATAGCAAAAAGAAAATTATAATACCTAGAAATAAACCTAACCAAAGAGGTAAAAGACCTGTATTCAGAAAACTACATAACACTGAGGAAAGAAATCAAGGAAGACACAAACAAATGGAAACATATACCGTGTTCAGGGATTAGAAGAATTAATATCATTAAAATGTCCATACTACCCAGAGCAATTTACACATTCATTGCAATTCCTATTAAAGTACCAATGGCTTATTTCACAGACATAGAACAAATACTTCAAAAATTTATATGGAATCATAAACGACCCCAAATAGCTGCTGCAATTTTGAGAAAGAAGAGTAAAGTAGGAGGAATCACAATACCTGACACTAAACTATACTACAAGGCCACTGTAATCAAAACAGCCTGGTACTGGCATAAAAACAGGCACATGGACCAATGAAACAGAACAGAGAGCCCAGAAATAAACCCAAGTCTCTATGGTAAATTAATATTTGACAAAGAAGGCAGCAACATAAAATGAAATAAAAATAGCCTCTTCAACAAATGGTGTTGGGAGAACTGGACAGCTACGTGCAAAAAAATGAAACTCGAGCACCAACTTACACCTTATACAAAAATAGATTCAAGGTGGATAAAAGACTTAAATATAAAACGTGACACCATTAAAGTCCTAGAGGAGAACGCAGGTAGGAAAATCTCAGATATTTCACGCAGAAACTTTTTTACTGATATGTCCCCCAGAGCAAAGAACCTAAAGGAAAGAATAAACAAATGGGACCTCATCAAAATTAAAAGCTTTTGCACAGCTAAAGAAAACAGTATCAAAATAAAAAGAGAACCAACTGTATGGGAAAACATATTTGCCAATGATACCTCAGACAAGGGTTTAATCTCCAAAATATATAAAGAACTTACATGGCTCCACTCTAAGAAGACAAGTAACCCAATTAAAAAATGGGCAAAGGACTTGAACAGACACTTCTCCAAGGAGGACATACAGAAAATCCAAAGACACATGAAGCGATGCTCAATATCACTAGCCATCAGAGAGATGCAGATTAAAACCACAATGAGATACCACTTCACACCAGTCAGAATGGCCATCATAAACAAAGCAACAAACAACAAGTGTTGGAGAGGATGTGGAGAAAGGGGGTCCCTAGTGCACTGTTGGTGGGACTGCAGACTGGTACAACCACTATGGAAAGCAGTTTGGAACTTCCTCAGAAAACTAAAAATGGATCTGCCTTTTGACCCGTCAATTCCACTGCTGGGACTTTATCCTAAGAACACTAAAACACCAATCCAAAAGGACCTATGCACCCCAGTGTTCATAGCAGCACAATTTACAATAGCTAAGTGCTGGAAGCAACCTAGATGCCCATCAGTAAATGAATGGATCAAAAAACTATGGTACATTTACACAGTGGAATTCTATGCAGCAGAAAGAAAGAAGGAGCTCCTACCCTTTGCAACAGCTTGGATGGATCTGGAAAGCATTATGCTAAGTGAAACAAGCCAGGCAGTGAAAGACAAATACCATATGATCTCACCTTTAACAGGAACCTAAACAACAAAACAAAAAGCAAGCAAAATATAACCAAAGACACTGAAATAGAGGGCAGGCTGACAGTTACCAGAGGGAAGGGAAGAGAGAATTTCAGGGGAGAATGGGAAGGGTTTACAGGGACAAATTTAAAGGACACATGGTCAAAAACCAGGGGGAGGGTGGTAATAGGAGGGAAATGGGGAGGGTTGGTGGGTGGGCTGGATTGGGAGTAAAAGGGAGAAAACTGTACTTGAACAATGATTAAAATAAAAAAATAATTTAAAAAAAGAAAGAAAGGAATTAACTTCCAGCCAAGATGCAGGCATTCGTTCATTCATTCAGACTGGTAGGAGGTGTAGTCAGGCAGCCAGGGCAGAGAGGACTACAGCAAGAGCCAACTGCAACACTGAGTGGGTAAGGGAGCTGGAAAGACCAGGTCGTCCCACATTTGTGTGCAGATAACCAGGAAGAACACCTGAGCAGTGACACAGACCACACAACAAAGGGTTCCAGTGCAGGGAATAAAGCCTCAAAACCTCTGGCCTTAAAAACCCGTGCAGGTTGTAGTGGCGGGAAAAACTCCCAGCCTCACAGGAGAGTTCATTGGAAAGACCTACAGGGTCCTAGAATGTACAATTACCCACCCACCTGGGAATTAGCACCAGAAGGGCCCAATTTGCTTGTGGATAGAGAGGGAAGTGACTGAAAATGGGGTAGGATATAAGCAAACCACATTATTTTCTCTCTGACCCCAACCACATACAGCACCACAATGCAGGGACTTGGGTTGCCCTGCCCTGGCGAATACATAACCATCTGCTCCTTACAATGTAACAGCTTGGCCAAGACAAAAATATATATATATGTACCTAATGAAAGAACAGATCAAAGCTCAAAAAATAGAACTAAGAAATGAAGAGATAGCCAACCAATCAAATGCACAGTTCAAAATATTGGTAATCAGGATGTTCACACATATGGTTGAATATGGTCACAAAAAATGGAGGAAGAAGTGAAGGTTATGCAAAGTGAAATGAAGAGAAATGTATAGAGAACTAACAGTGAAAGGAAGGAAATGGGGACTCAAAACAATGATTTGGAGCACAAGGAAGAAATAAACTTTCAACCCGAACAAAATGAAAAAAAAAAACCTCAAAAAAAAAAATGAGGAAAGGCTTAGGAACCTCCAGGACAACTTTAAATGTTCCAGCATCCAAATCATAGGGGTGCCAGATGGACAAGAGGAAAAGAAAGAAATTGAAAACTTTTTTGAAAATGTAATGAAGGATAACTTCCCCAGTCTAGCAAAGGAAATAGACTTCCATGAAGTCCAGGAAGCTCAGAGAGTCCCAAAGAAGTTGGACCCAAGGAAGCACACAACAAGGCACATCAGAATTACATTACCCAAGATTAAAGATAATGAGAAAGTCTTAAAGCAAGAGAAAAGGAGATAGTTACCTACAAAGGAGTTCCCATAAGACTATCAGCTGATTTTTCCAAAGAAACCTTACAGGCAAGAAGGGGCTGGAAAGAAGCATTCCAAGTCCTGAAGATCAAGAACCTATATCCAAGATTACTCTATTCAGCAAAGATATCCTTTGGAATGAAAGGGCAGATAAAGTGCTTCCCAAGCAAGGTGAAGTTAAAGAAGTTCATCATCACCAAGCCCTTATTATATGACATGTTAAAGGGATTTATCTAAGAAAAAGATGATAAAAAATATGAATAATGAAATGACAACAAAGCCATAACTATCAACACCTAAACCTAAAAACAAAAACTAAGTAAACAACAAGAACAGATTCACAGAAATGGAGATCACATGGAGGGTTATCAGTGGGGAGAGGGAGTGGAAAAATGGGGAGAAAAGGTACAGGGAATAACTGTAATTTCTTGATAAAAAATAGATAGGTAGGGGGAGGTTATCCTATTTTAGGATAACTTGTTATATAGGAATAGCAAACTGATTATAATCAGAGAAAACTGAACTGAGGGCAATTAATTATCTGCTACTTCTTACTTTTATCTTTTGTACTGATAGAGGACAACATTCACAATCACGCTTTTATTCTCATGTATTTCAGATAATTGCATAAAAGTGAGTCCACTGAGGATCCCTTCCAGGTAGTCAGGATAGGATGGGATGTGCATGTTTGTGCAGGAAAATTGGTAATCCTTTTTCACACACTGGGTAGGATTTTAATTCCTGAGTAATTCATCCTTTGATCATAAAGACTGAAGACATTCCTAAGCATAAACAAGATATATATTGTATGATATTCATATTGGTCACTCACTGTCCCTTTGGTGTATTTGGAAACATTTGGAAAAGGGGAGACATTTCATTTAGAGCAGTAGGAGGAGTCCCATTTGGAGGGAGCACACTGAAAGTTTTCAAGCAGAAACAGCAAAATACTTCAGAAAAAAACACAAAACACTCAACATAATTCTTCACCCCTCATACATGGAGATCATATTCCACACTTCAATGAGTAGATGTGCAGCATGAAAGATATTTTGTATAGGGGATCTAAGATGGCGTCGGAGTAGGAAGGAGCAGATTTGGCTTTCCTCTGCTCAAGGGAGAGAGTCCTGACCGATCTATGGAGTAGACAGGCAAGCAACCAACATATTTCAGCATTTTTGAAAACAGAGGACCAAGGATTGTGGCAGAACTGAAAGAACAAAGAACGGATCCTAGGGGGAGTGCTGCAACAAGGTGGAGGAGGTGAACACCAGGATACCCACTGGAAGAGGAAGCCCAACAACAAAGGAACCACTAACAGATAACAGCAGAAGAAGAAGAACCAGCTTCAACACAACCTGCCCTCACCAGCACAACAAAATACAGAAGGTGGTGGACAGAGTGACCCACATTTAACCAGCTGGCGGGAAGGAACCACCAAAGAAAGACTCAACAACAATCAAACCCAAAGGCAAACACAAAGCCAACTTAAACGACAGCCCAAGACCAGCGAGCTTGGGGGGTCAAGGAAACAGCACCACTGAAACTCACTGCTACTCTACTAAAGAAGTTCACATCATAAACCCAGGGAGCCAGAACAGATCAATATAAGAAGCTGAGGTGAACAAGAAGAGTCTCACAAACAATGGGAAGACAAAGAAATACTCCCCAAATGAAAGGAAAGGAGGAAGCCTCAAAAAGAATGCTAAATGAAACAGAGGCAATTCAACTATCAGATATTGAATTCAAAGCAGTGATTGTCAGGAAGCTCAATGAGCTCACAATGAGCTACGAGAAACTACAGGGAAGCTACAATGAACTCAATGAAAACTACATCAGCATAAAAAAGGAAATAGAAACTCTCAACAAGGGCCAAGAGGAAATGAAGAATACAATCTCTGAAATGAAGAACACAGTAGAAGGAATGAAAAGCAGGATCGATGAAGCAGAAGATCGGATCAGCGAGCTAGAGGACAAAATAGAAGAAAACACCCAGAAAGAGCAAGAAAAGGAAAAGAGGCTCAGAAAAAATGAAGAGGGATTAAGAGAAATGCAAGACAATATGAAACGTAATAATATCCGTAAAATAGGGATACCAGAAGGAGAAGAAGAAGAACAAGGGATAGAAAACCTAGTTGAACAAGTGATGATGGAAAACTTCCCTAATTTGATGAGACAAAAAGTCACACAAATACAGGAAACACAGAGAGTCCCAATCAAGAGGAACCCAAGGAGGCCCACCTCAAGACACATCATAATTAAAATGGCAAAATGTCAAGACAAAGAGAGAATCTTAAAGGCAGCAAGGGAGAAAAAGGAAGTAACATACAAGGGGGCCCCAATAAGGCTAACAACTGACTTCTCAATGGAAACACTCCAAGCCAGAAGAGAATGGCAAGAAATAATCCAAGTAATGAGAACCAGAGGCCTGCAACCACGACTACTTTACCCAGCAAGGCTCTCAATTAAGACAGAAGGCCAAATAAGAAGCTTCTCAGACAAGAGAAGTCTAAAAGAATACACCTCCACTAAACCAGCTCTGCAAGAGATGCTGAAGGGACTGCTTTAAGGAAAGAAAGGAAAAGAGAGAGTGAGAGAGGATCACACGTACATAAAAGGCAATGAATAAGTACCTATCAATAATGACCTTAAATGTAAATGGATTAAACGCTCCAATCAAAAGACATAGAATAGCTGATTGGATAAGAAAACATGACCCACACATATGCGGTCTACAAGAGACCCACCTCAGGATAAAAGATCTGCACAGGTTGAAAGTGAAGGGTTGGAAACAAATTTTCCAAGCAAATGGACAGGAAAAAAAAGCCGGGGTAGCAATACTCATACCTGACAAAATAGACTTCCAAAAAAGGATGATAGAGAGAGACCCAGAAGGTCATTTCATAATACTCAAGGGAAGAATCCACCAAGAAGACATAAATATTGTAAATATATATGCGCCCAACATAGGAGCACCCAAATACATAAAGAAAATCTTAGAGGACTTCAAGAAAGATATGGACAGCAACACCATTATTGTGGGGGATTTTAACACCCCACTATCAAAAATGGACAGATCTTCCAAACAAAATATCAACAAAGATATTGTGGCATTGAACAATACCCTAGATGAAATGGGCTTTATTGATATTTACAGAACCCTCCATCCCAAAGAAGCTAAATACACATTTTTTTCAAATGTACATGGAACATTTTCAAAGACTGACCGCATGATAGGACACAAAACAAGCCTCAAGAATTTCAAAAAAATTGAAATCATACCAAGCAATTTCTCAGATCACAAGGGACTGAAACTAGAAACCAACCCCAAGGAAAAAAACCCAAAACATTCAAATTCATGGAGATTAAACAGCATGCTATTAAACAATGAATGGGTCAAGAATGATATTAGGGAAGAAATCAAACGGTTTTTGGAAACAAATGAAAACGAACTCACAACAACCCAAAACTTATGGGTCACAGCCAAGGCAGTCCTGAGAGGGAAGATCACAGCGATACAGGCCCACCTAAAAAAATTAGAAACATTTCAAACAAACAACCTAACCCTACGCCTATAAGAACTCGAGGAACAACAACAAAGACAGCCCAGAGAAAGCAGAAGGAAGGAAATAACCAAGATCAGAGCAGAATTAAATGACATAGAGACTAAAAGCACAATTCTAAGGATCAATGAATCCAACAGCTGGTTCTTTGAAAAGATAAACAAAATCGACAAGCCTTTAAGCAGACTCATCAAGAAAAAAAAGAGAGAAGACCCAAATAAACAGAATCAGAAATGAAAGAGGAGAGATTACAACAGATACCACAGAAATACAAAGGATTGTAAGAAATTACTACAAAGAGCTGTATGCTAAGAAATTTGAAAACCTAGATGAAATGGACAAATTTCTAGAAAAATATAACCTTCCAAAACTCAATAAAATGGAAGCAGAAAGCCTGAACAAACCAATAACAGCAAAAGAAATTGAAGCAGTAATCAAAAAACTCCCAACACACAAAAGCCCTGGACCAGATGGTTTCACAGGAGAATTCTACAAAGCATTTAAGGAAGAACTAACACCTATCCTTCACAGACTATTTCAAAAAATCCAAAAAGATGGAAGACTCCCAAACTCTTTTTATGAGGCCAACATCATCTTAATTCCAAAACCAGATAAAGACACAACACAGAAAGAAAACTACAGGCCAATATCGCTGATGAACATTGACGCTAAAATCCTCAACAAGATACTGGCAAACCGCATCCAACAGTACATTAAGAAGATCATACACCATGACCAAGTGGGATTCATTCCAGGTATGCAAGGATGGTACAATATTCGCAAATCAGTAAATGTAATACATCACATAAACAAAAGCATAGACAAAAACCACATGGTCATATCAATAGATGCAGAAAAAGCATTTGATAAGGTACAGCACCCATTTATGATAAAAACACTCAGTAAAGTGGGAATAGAAGGAGCATTCCTCAACATAATAAAGGCCATATATGAGAAACCTACAGCCAACATTATACTCAATGGGCAAAAATTAAAATCTTTTCCACTAAGATCAGGAACAAGACAAGGATGTCCACTTTCACCACTTCTATTCAATATAGTACTGGAAGTTCTAGCCACAGCAATCAGACAAGAAAAAGAAATAAAAGGAATCCAAATCGGAAAGGAGGAAACAAAACTGTCACTGTTTGCAGATGACATGATAGTGTACATAGAAAATCCTATAGACTCCACCAAAAAACTGCTTGACCTAAAAAATGAATTTGGTAAAACAGCGGGATACAAAGTCAATATCCAGAAATCAAAGGCATTTCTGTACACCAACAATGAAACAGCAGAAGCAGAAATCAAGAAAAAAATCCCATTTGAAATAGCAAAAAGAAAAATAAAATACCTAGGAATAAACCTAACCAAACAGGTAAAAGACCTGTATTCAGAAAACTACATAACACTGAGGAGAGAAATCAAGGAAGACTCAAACAAATGGAAACATATACCGTGTCATGGATTGGAAGAATTAATATCATTAAAATGTCCATACTACCAAAAGCAATTTACACATTCAATGCAATACCTATTAAAGTACCAACGGCATATTTCACAGACATAGAACAAACACTTCAACAATTTATATGGAACCATAAACGACCCCAAATAGCTGCTGCAATTTTGAGAAAGAAGAGTAAAGTAGGAGGAATCACAATACCTGACACTAAACTATACTACAAGGCCACTGTAATCAAAACAGCCTGGTACTGGCATAAAAACAGGCACATAGACCAATGGAACAGAACAGAGAGCCCAGAAATAAACCCAAGCCTCTACGGTCAATTAATATTTGACAAAGGAAGCAGCAACATAAAATGGAATAAAAATAGCCTCTTCAACAAATGGTGTTGGGAGAACTGGACAGCTACGTGCAAAAAAATGAAACTCGAGCACCAACTTACACCATATACAAAAATAGATTCAAGGTGGATAAAAGACTTAAATATAAAGCGTGACACCATTAAAGTCCTAGAAGAGAACGTAGGTAGGAAAATCTCAGATATTTCACGCAGAAACTTTTTTACTGACTTGTCTCCTAGAGCAAGGGACATAAAGGAAAGAATAAACAAATGGGACCTCATCAAAATTAAAAGCTTTTGCACAGCTAAGGAAAACAGTATCAAAATAAAAAGAGAACCAACTGTATGGGAAAACATATTTGCCAATGATACCTCAGACAAGGGTTTAATCTCCAAAATATATAAAGAACTTACATGGCTCCACTCTAAGAAGACAAGTAACCCAATTAAAAAATGGGCAAAGGACTTGAACAGACACTTCTCCAAGGAGGACATACAGAAAATCCAAAAACACATGAAGCGATGCTCAATATCGCTAGCCATCAGAGAGATGCAGATTAAAACCACAATGAGATACCACTTCACACCAGTCAGAATGGCCATCATAAACAAAGCAACAAACAACAAGTGTTGGAGAGAATGTGGAGAAAGGGGGTCCCTAGTGCACTGTTGGTGGGACTGCAGACTGGTACAACCACTATGGAAAGCAGTTTGGAACTTCCTCAGAAAACTAAAAAATGGATCTGCCTTTTGACCCAGCAATTCCATTACTGGGACTCTATCCTAAGAACACTAAAACACCAATACAAAAGAACCTTTGCACCCCAGTGTTCATAGCAGCACAATTTACAACAGCTAGGTGCTGGAAGCAACCTAGATGCCCATCAGTAAATGGATGGATCAAAAAACTATGGTACATTTACACAATGGAATTCTATGCAGCAGAAAGAAAGAAGGAGCTCCTACCCTTTGCAACAGCATGGATGGAGCTGGAAAGCATTATGCTAAGTGAAACAAGCCAGGCAGTGAAAGACAAATACCACATGATATCACCTTTAACAGGAATCTAAACAACAAAACAAAACAAAACAAAAAACTAGCAAAATATAACCAAGTACACTGAAATAGGGGATAGTCTGACAGTGGCCAGAGGGGACAGAAGAGGGAATTTCAGGGGGGAATGGGTAGGGATTACAGGAACAAATTTGGAGGACACATGGACAAAAACTAGGGGTGGGGGGTATTGGGGGATAGGGGGGAGGGTTGGGTGGGTGGGCTGGAATGAGACTAGGGGGGAGAAAACTGTACTTGAACAATGATTAAAATTAAATAAATAAATAAATAAATAAAAAGATATTTTGTATAATAATAAAAATTGTCTGGCTCTTTTTGCTTCATTATATGTATGGTCATCTTTTACATATTACAGCAGTCTATTTATTAAAATGCATATTTCTTAGTAGACTCTTTTTGGAAACATGAATTTGATAGTCACTTTTTTCTAGGGACTATGTAGGCATGTGGACACATGGCTGAATAACAGAATGAAATATATAAAACCAGGAGACCAGCTATAAAACCTACCAGCATGTTCAAGTCTACACTATCAAGAAGCATAGTAGAGGTAGTGGTATAGAAAATAATGATGACCATGTAAGTGAAAACTGTGGCTTCAGATGTTCCTCTACAACAAAATTGCATACATTACCTCAGTATCCAAGTGTAGTTTAGTACATAGGATAATACATTACACTCTTTCAGTAAAACAACACAAATATTACTTGGAATGATACATGTCACAAGAGAATAAATTATGCTAGTGTAATTCATGTTAACCTATGACATATATGAGAATTTCTAATTACACACATGTCAGAACTTCTTGTTCTGAAGCTTTGAACATTCTGGGGCCTCATATAGTTTGCCCTTAAAAGCCTACCTGCCAAGGAATCTTTCCAAGGCCCTCTTTATGTCCTTGTTCCTGAGACTGTAGATGAAGGGGTTCAACATGGGTGTTACCACAGTGTACATAACTGAGGCAACTGCACTTGACTGTGAGTGGTGGGTACCAGCAGAGCCCAGATACACGCCTAGGCTAGTACCATAAAATAAGGAGACAACTGAGAGGTGAGATGCACAGGTAGAAAATGCTTTATACTTCCCCTCAACTGATGAGATTGCACATATGGAGGATACTATCTTAGAGTAAGAATAAAGTATCCCAGCCAGGGGACCACCACCCAGCAGCCCTGCTGAAAAGTACATCACCATGTCATTAGGAAATGTGTCAGAACAGGCAAGTTGGACCACCTCTTTGAGTTCACAGAAAAAGTGGGGGATTTCCAAGTCTGAGCAGAAGGACACATCCAACACCATTATGCTTTCTAACAAGGAATTCAGAATACTAATGATCCAGGACACCAGAACCAGCAGCCCACAGAGGTGGGGGTTCATGATGACTGTGTAGTGCAGAGGGTGACAGATGGCCACATACCTGTCATAGGCCATGACAGTAAGGATGAAGTCATCCAACCCTACAAAGTGTATATAAAAATACATCTGGGTGATGCAGCCTGCATAGGTGATGACTTTGCTCTGTGTCTGGATGTTCACCAGCATCTTTGGGATGGTGGTGGAGGTGAAACAGATGTCTACCAAGGACAGGTTGGAGAGGAAGAAGTACATGGGGGTGTGCAGGTGGGAGTCTGAGCTGACAGCCAGGATGATGAGCAGGTTTCCCAACGCAGTGATCAGGTACATGGAGAGGAAGAGCCCGAATAGGATGGGCTGCAGTTCTGGTTCCTCTGATAGTCCCAAGAGATGAAATTCTGAAATATGTGTACCATTGCCTGGTTCCATATGGTGCAGATGACTACCAGAAAATAGAAAAAAAATGAATAACTAATTTTCCATTAGTAACTGAGAATAAATGCTGCATTTCTATTTTAGAATCCAAAATATAATTTCCATGTTGGGTTAGGACCTGGTTCCCATTGAGGCATGTCTACTGCCATTGCTCATTAGAAGCCCCTTTACTCCCAACAACTCATTCTTCTAACACCATGTATATTTGCTATTTTATTGGGTATATAGTTTATGCATTTGAGGAACATACTTGTATGTTGATTTCAGACCATGTTCCAGGCAGTGTTCAGAGTATGGGATGATGAAAAACAAAAGTCTCCACAAACTAATGATGGACAAAAAATATAATCAAATAACAATAATAGCATAACATATCTAATAGTGCAGATACTATATAGAAAAGTAAATCACAATAAATGGAGAGAATGGAGAGAGGAAGTTTCTTTCTTTTTTTTTTTTTGTAATTTTCCTATTACCATTTAACTCTCTGATATTCCCGCCCCCTAATCACCACATTGTTGTCCATGTGCATGAGTCTCCTTTCTTTTGCTCAATCCCCCACCCTCTAACCTCCCACTTAATAGCTTTCATCCTGTGGTTTATCTATCCATATGTCTCTATTTTGTTTATTAGATCACTTTGTTGATCAGATTCCACATATAAGTGAAACCATATGGCATTTGTCTTTCTCTGACAGGCTTATTTCACTTAGCATAAAGTTCTCCAGGGCAATGCATGCTAAGGGTGTTCTTTTTTTATAGAGTTTGGCCAAGGCTTGACAACAGGCAACACTTTAACTGGCACCTCAAAGAAGACCAAACAGGAGGCTAAGGGGGAGAAAGTGTTTCCCAGGCAGAAAAACAACCAGTGCAAAGGCCCTGAGGAAGATGGTAGTTTTAGAAAATCAAGGCTCACACTGAACCAATGTGTCAAGGGGCAGAAGAGATGGTGTCAGATGATATTAAGAAACAAGGTGGCCTGCATGCTGCTGTTGAAACTTCAAGTCACAGAGAGTCCCTTTTGCACACTTTGAAAATCTTGCACTTTATTAATCTTGTTGCAAAAGTATCCTGTGAACTGAAAAGAATTTCCTCCTGAGTCCCTTCTCTTGATGGAGTTCTGCCCCCTGTGTGATAACTCACCTTGGAATACATGAGTCCAGGTACCCCTGCTCTGAGCACTGCTCTCCATTTATGAGGCACACATGCACACACACACCATGGCCTCCTCACATGTGTGGTCTCCATGTTTGTCTCACTATTTAGGCTATGAGTACATACAACTCCACTGTCCAGATTAAGTAACCTCTCCAAAAAGAATTTAGACATAGTACTCCAATATTAAGCTTGGGTTCCATATTGGAATGTCCATTGTATGCCCTGTATTTAAAGAAACACAAATGTAGAGGGAGAAAGAAGAATAAAATGGACACCAAGAAGAAAAAAATATCTGTTGATAATAAGCTCAGGTGGTCTCTGAGAAATGATGAGGAAGAAATGTCTTTAGATTCTGTCAGCTTTCCAACCTTAAGTACACTCCCTTGAAGTCAACAAAAATAATAAAGGAGAAAAGATATATTTGTCCAAAACACAAAGGTAGTTATCAACACGTGGTGTGGAAACACCTTGCAGATTGACTACCCCAAATGAAATCTTACCAATAAAATAAACTAGTATTTTAAAAAAGGAAATCTTTTTAATACCAAGCAGTAGAAGACTAGATTTCTTGTGCCTATTCTATATTTATTTGACCAGTGGGTTTTTATGAAGTTAAAATGCACATGAGACAAACTCCTTCCTCACTTTTCTCACATGGCCCCTTTGTTTCTGTTTGACTTTGGGTTTGGATCTCATTTTTGACAAATCAGTGGGCACTGTCTAATTCTGGTTCTCATCTTCATCCAACATGCAAAGACCTCCCCAGGATGACCAATAAAGCCTGCACACACCATGACAATCTATTCTTTTACACTGAGTAACTTTCTTCACATGATTTAAGCCTGAGCACATTATCGTGCAAACATTTATTTCACCATACTCTGCCTTCACCATCACAATGCCAGACATGAACAAGCAAGGCTTCACCTGCTTGGTTTACCTTTACATTTTCACAAATGTATGTGTATATATGTGCACTTACCCAGAAATCCATTTAAGTAAATGTGAAGTTATGAAATTAAAGAAATGGCATGGGTAATAAAACCTGGTTAAACAGAGTGATTTAGCACCTATGTTAAAGAAAATTGAACGGAGAAAAATGAGACTTCTGGCCAACATGGAGGTCTAAGTTGACTCACTGTGACTCCTTGTACAAACAAAAAAAGGACAACAACAAGTTTAAAAACAAAATGCAACCAGAACTGACAGAAAATTGAACTGTATGGAAGTCCAACAACTAAGGATTTAAAGAAGGAACATTCATCCAGACTAGTAGGAGGGGCCGAGATGGGCAGCTGGGCAGAGAGGACTCCTGACAAGGCAGTGGCTGGTTGAGTGGGTGGTCACCCATTTGCATGCAGATAAACTGGGAGGAACAACTGGGAAGTGAGACAGAACACACAACCCAGAATTCCAGTGTGGGGATTAATGCCTCCAAACCTCTGACTAAGAAAACCTGTGAGAGTTGAGGTGGCAGGAGAAACTTGCAGCCCCAAAGGAGAGTTCATTGGAGAGACCCAGGGGTCCTAGAACATACACAAACCCACCCACGCAGGAATCAGCACTAGAGGGGCCCATTTTGCTTGTGAGTTGTGGTGAAAGTGACTGAAAGCCCACAGAAAGCTGACCAAGTGTCATTGTTCCCTCTCTGACCCCTCCCCCACAAATAGTGCCACAATGCAGTGATGTGGGTTGCCCTACCTTGGTGAATACCTAAATCTCTGGCCCTTACTATATAACGGGCATGCTGAGACAAAAAAAAAAAATGGCCCAAATGAAAGAACATATCAAAGCTCCAGAAAAGATACATCTAAGTGATGAAAAGATAGCCAACCAATCCAGTGCACAGTTGAAAATGGTAATCAGGATGCTCACAAAATTGGTTGAGTATGGTCACAAAATAGAGGGAAAAAGTAAAGACTACACAAACTGAAATAAAGAAAATGTACAGGGAACCAACAGTTATGGGAAGGAAACCAGGACTCACATCAAGGGTTTGGAACAGAAGGAAGAAAGAAACATTCAATCAGAACAGAATGAAGAAACAAGAATTTAAGAAAATGAGGAGAGGCTTAGGAACCTCCAGGACAACTTTAAATGTTCCAGCATCCAAATCATAGGGGTGCCAGATGGACAAGAGGAAAAGAAAGAAATTGAAAAGTTATTTGAAAAATAATGAAGAAGAACTTCCCCAATCTGGCAAAGGAAATAGACTTCCATAAAGTCCAGGAAGCTCAGAGAGTCCCAAAGAAGTTGGACCCAAGGAAGCACACAACAAGGCACATCAGAATTACATTACCCAAGATTAAAGATAAGGAGAGAGTCTTAAAAGCAGCAAGAAAGAAGGAGACAGTTACCTACAAAGGAGTTCCCATAAGACTATCAGCTGATTTCTCCAAAGAAACCTTACAGGCAAGAAGGGGCTGGAAAGAAGTATTCCAAGTCCTGAAGATCAAGAACCTACATCCAAGATTACTCTATCCAGAAAAGCTATCCTTTAGAATGGAAGGGTAGATAAAGTGCTTCCCAGACAAGGTCAAGTTAAAGGAGTTCATCATCACCAAGTTAAAGGAGTTCATCATCATTATATGAAATGTTAAGGGGACTTATCTAAGAAAAAGATGATAAAAAATATGAACAATAAAATGACAACAAACTCACAAATATAAACAACCAAACCAAGAAGAAGAAGAAGAAGGAGAAGGAGAAGAAGGAGAAGAAGAAGAAACTAAGCAAACAACTAGAAGAAGAACAGAATCACAGAAATGGAGATCACATGGAGGGTTATCAGTGAAGAGAGGAGGGGAGACGGGGGGAAAGATACAGGGAATAAGTGGCATAAATGGTAGGTGTAAAATAGACAGGGGAGGTCAAGAATAGTATTGGAAACATAGAAGCAAAAGAACTTATACGTATGAGACATGGACATGGACTAAAGAGGGGGCAGGGAATGCAGGTAGGATGGGTGTGCAGGGCAGAGGGGAATAAAGAGGGCAAAATGGGACAAGTGTAATACCATAATCAATAAAATATATTTTAATGTTTTTAAAATAAATAAAATAAAAAACAAATGAGCCAGGAGAAAACCACGAAAGAAACCATGCAATTAAGCAATAAAAATAACAATGGGATAACTAATTATCCCATTAGTTATATGGGAAATTAAAATGAAAACCATGAAGAAATACACACCCACTAGAACAGCTAAAATTAAAAAGACTGGCTTTACTAAGTGCATATAGAACAATGCAACCTCCATATACTGTTTGGGGAGTATAGATTGGTACAACTACTTGCAAAAGCTGTTTGGCAGCATTACTAAAGCCGAACATATACACATTATGTGATCCAGCAATTCCACTACAGACATACATACATATAAGCATCAAAATATATGTCCAAGGATGTTGAAAATAGTGGCACTATTTGTAACAGTCTCAAACTGGAAACAGCCCAGACATCTACCAACAGTAGAATGAAATGAATTTATACAATAGAATACAGTAGTCTTCCCTTTATCTGCCATTTTGCTTTCTCTGGTTTCAGTTACCCATGGTCAACCACAGTCTAAACATATTAAACAAGAAATTTAAGAAATAAACAATTACGAAGTTGTCAAAAAATTGAACAGAACATCAAAAACTAATGAAAATAAGGTATAAGTACCAATGTGTATTAGTAATTAAATTGGCAAAGGCACAGACACAGAAGGTAATATATGATGTCCCTGGACATGGTGGCAAAGCAGAGCTCAGTTTTATCTGTTGGATGAATCAGGAATTAGGCCTCAGTATATAAGTACATTTAATACATGGTAAGGTTGTATTTCTATATATTTGAAAAAGTTGGATTGTTGAATAAAAGCTGGAAAAATAAACATCCACTTGGAAGAAAATGAAGTTGATCCCCTACCTCTGTCATGTTACATAAAATCTGGGGGGTTGTCTGCTCACTGGAGGAGTAACCAGTTCTTTAGGTGAACAGAATGAAAACTATATATTAATATTGATGGGTGGGCCAAACCACACTAATCAAGTCTTTTACTCAGGAGTAAAAGACAGACATATTTAACTAAACAAAATGCAAAACATTTTTAAGGCCAAAAGCTTCACCAAAGTCAATTAAGAAATAACAATTTTTCTTTAATTTTCTTTATTTTTATTTTTACTTTCTTAATTTTTATTGAATTTATTGGGGTGACATTGGTTAATAAAATTATGTAGGTTTCAGCACCTACTATCTAACATATCACCTGTATGTTGTATTGTGTGTTCAGTGCCCTAAGTCAGGTTACCATCATTTATCCCCCTCTAATCCTCTTCTACATCACCCCACCAAAATAATTTTTAAAGTCATTTTAAAGGCTGATAATGAAAAAGTAATAACCATATAATAATATTCAAATTAAAAAGACCATCAAATATGGTCTTTGATCAAAGTTAGAAAAAGTTCAGCAAACAACAAAAAAGTTCTTTCACACCTGTCAGCCTGGAGAAAAACTTAGAAAAATGTCTCATTGACTGGGGTGCAGACTTTTATACAGGTAAAAATGGATGCTCTTATTTTTCCTGGCAGAACTGTGAAGTGCTACAACATCGGGAAAACAGTCTGAAGGCAGCTACACACCCTACACAGACCTGTGTCTCTAACACAGGGCTCCTCAGTCTCTGCAGCACTGACATCCTGGACCAGGTCTTTGTCTGAGGGGTGGTCTCTCCTGGGCATTGCAGCATGTTCAGAGCATCCCTGGACTTTACTGACACCTCCCATGTGAAAGCCAAAATGTCTCCAAACATTGCTGAGTGTCCCCTGGGGGAACAGTATTGTCTACGGTGAAGAACCAGAATTTTAATGTAACAATCTCAAAATATTTTCTTATATTGTTATAATAGCAATGTATTGAGAAAGTGTACCTTAGATTTCAGGTGTGACCTGCAGAGCCACACTACACAATATTATGCAGACATGGAAATAATGAATCAGCGTCTTATACCCTTTTTGACTGATGGGAAGACCATGGGTATTGTTGAGTAGGAAGGAAGTGTGGACACATAGAAAAAAACTGTGCAACACACAAAGAGCATTTCTGATGGGCCAGGATGCTGTTTATGCATCTGTACAGAAGCTCATGAGTGTGTATGTGAACATAATGTAGGAAGAGAAGATTTAAAGAAAGAAACTAAGCCCTAATGGAATAAGATTACCAGCAGGAATGTGATTAGGGTAAGTGTACTGATCACAAAACTAGTGTATGAAAAATAATTAACTGAGAATCAAATTAATTTATACTAAGAGAGAAAATAATAATAACAATATCAACATGGGCCACTGATGCCAGATTAAATTGTGCAAGACTTGGAAATAAAAGAATGTTATAGAAAGGCTTTTAAAATCAGGGAGAAAGAAGTATCTAAGTTATAATTTCTTCTTATATAGAGCAATATGGACTCAAATTATCTTATGGAAGGTACAGATAACCTTTAGTCAAATCTTTATAAAGAGTGCCTTACAGAGGATTGTAGATGACGCCAATTTTGAAAAGGCCACAGAAGGCCAGAGGAACAATAAAGAATGACTGAGATGTGACGAAGTTGGCAGTATATGTGTAGGGTGATTCATTAGTGCTGAGTACACAGAACATTCACTCTCATTGTTTGTTTATAGCAAGGATTCACAAGTGAAGAATATAAAAGTAACAGCTGTATATTTTTCAGTAAGAAAAGTAAAAAATTAAAAAGCAATGGAGAGAATACAGTGTGGCTGAGTGATAGATTTGAGCCCACACAGTTAATAAATACTCACAATTCTCCACATGTATGTGCATAAAAGTACTCAATGACAACAACAAAGTTGGTGGGGATAAAAACCACCAATTCCTTGTTTAGAAGAATGCAATGAAAAACAGGAAGCAAAGCATGCTGACCCCACTCTGCAAATGTCAGGAATTTCGAGACAATTTACAGTAGAAAAAACAAATGAATAACTAACACACAAATGTATTCAGGTCACAGGTAATGAAGCAATGGCAAAATTAAGCTATTTAGCACACCTCTTTTACTTATCAAATAAACTCTTTTTCATACTAATTGAGTACCCAGAGTGAAAGAAGATACTGTGGAATGTACATCTCATGACCACTGTTGCAAGGTAATATTTGCAAGACATATATTGAATATGGATCTGCCTCATCAATATGGAAACAGTCTTGAGTATGCCCCATGACAAAAATAAAGAACTACCCTCACTTGACTGCACAGCTCTCCTCCACACCTAGTACTCTATTTCCTACTCCCTTTAGTTGCAAAACTCATTGCACATGTTCTACTTTCACTTGCCCTACTTTATGCCTCCCATTCCCACCTCAACTGGGATTCCATCAGTGAGTTGTCAGCAATGACCCATGTGTTGCTGATTTCAATGTTCACTTCTCTTTTTAGCATCACAAACAAATCATGAACTAGTTAATCGGGCAAGCAAGCAACCATAAGCTGATGGCTGTCAAAGACCTCAGGTGAACATGCTTGGCTTTGGCACTCTCTGACCCTTTTCTGAAGCACCTGCTGCACCCTTGGCCTCACCTGATCAGGAGCTCTGAGATGATGGACTCCCAGTAAAGAAAGTCTAGTCTCCTGGATGGATGATAATGGAGGAAGAAGCTCTCTCCTCAGACAAGACAGCAGGAAGGAGGCAAGCATTGGTCTCCTACACAAACTTAGGGTTCCAAAAGCAACAACCAGTTCCCATCCAGCCCAAGGTCACACACACTGAGAGACTGGAGATAAGGAGCTATTTACAGCTCCCTATGTCTGCTCATTAGTTACATTTGTATCTTCTTATTCCAACCTCTACCTGCATGATTTCCCAGTGGGTCTAGACAGAAGGGACCATTTTCCTGGAGATTCTGTGTTCCCTAAAGATCAGCTGGGAAGTCCAGGGAATCCTATTGTTACTTAGTCCCTCCTCATGAAGCCTGTGGGTTCCAAAAGATTAACCTCCCAGCACTTTATCCCTACCCTCATTTAAAATTTTTCCAAATTTAAGACTGAGCATCCAGTCTGGATTAGAAAACTCAAATCCCCAAATGTTGAATTGTGGTAGGGACTTGGTCCCTCATGTCCACAGAAAATTGCTATTTTTCTTTTCAACAAGAGGGAGAACTAAGTTCCTTTAATTAAACTTTGAGTGTTCCACACTGGACTTCATGACACATTGGCCAAAACAATTTGGAATGTCAACCTCATATCCCAAGAGCTGTCATTTAGTCCCTCGCTATGAAATATTTGTTTTTTGTAATAAACACATTTAGATTTTTTTGCACTATGATCTAAGCTTGGAATTGGAAAGTAAATAGGTTCTTCCCCATAGCCTCCAGAAGAAAGGTAGCCCTGCAAATGTCTTGACTTTAGCCCCATGAGACCTCAGGAATATAAGAGCATAAATGTGTTTGTTTTTAAATCACTGGTGTGGTAACTTTTCATTAGCATTAAAAATTGAATACAGACATTTATCCAAAGGAATTTTGTTCAAGAACTGAGTTAATGTGTCTCGTTGCATTCATTTAGTCTCCCCTCAGTAAAAAACATTTTGCATTATAGTCTCCCCTTAAGTGGAAGACACACGTAATCATTTTGTAGATATTCAGTCTCTCTAGCTGGTAGAGAATTTCTTCTTGCATAAGTGTCAATGTGCTTCACATTTGATGCTTTTGAGGTAGTTATATAGGAAAAGAAATTCATTAGATTTATGTCTACCATTTACTTTAAATCCTTGTGTCTAAATTTCTACATCTTTAAATTTTATGTTAATTTAAACATTCATTCTTTTCATTTCTATCCTTTTCAACTTTCTCTTAAGTTTCTTTTCAAATATGAGATTATGTATGAATCTATTTGTGTCTATATGTTTGTGTGTTTATTTGAAATAAAAAATGTACATGAATCAATGTGTATATGCATACATACCACTTTCTCACTGAACAGTTTATTTGGACTCAACAAAATATATCCACATGTCTCATTTATTTCTTTTTTTGCAAGGAGGGAATAGTATTTATTTATTTTTAATATGTTTTATTAATTATGCTATTACAGTTGTCTCAATTTTTCCCCCTTTGCCCTGCTCCATCCAGTACCCTCATTCTCTCCAGCAATTCCTCCCTTAGTTCATGTCCATGGGTCATGCATATAAGGTCTTTGGATACTCCAGTTTTTATACTGTTCTTACCATCCCCCTACTATTCCATACCTACCAATTTGTACTTCTTAATCCCTGCATTTTTCCCCCATTTTCCCCCCTCCCCTCCAAACTGATAACCCTTCAAATGATCTTCATATCTTTGATTCTGTTTCTGTTCTGGTCATTGGTTTAGTTTATTTTTTAGATTTAATTGTTAGAATAGTTGTGAATTTATTGACATTCTAATGTTCATAATTTTAATTTTTTTCTTTAAATAGTTCTTTTAACATTTTATATAAAAATGGCTTAGTGATGATGAACTCCTTTAGCTTTACCTTAAAGTCTGGGAAGCACTTTCTCTGCACCTTCAATTCTAAATAATACCTTAGCTGTATAGAGTAATCTATGTTGTAGGTCCTTGCTTTTCATGACTTTGAATACTTCTTTCCAGGGCCTTCTAGCCTGCAAAGTTTCTTTTGGGAAATCAGCTGACAGTCTTATGGGAACTCCTTTGTAGGTAACTACTGTATTTTTGGACCATAAGATGCACCGAGGTTTTAGAGGAGGAAAATAGGAAAAACAATTTTTGAAGCAAAAAATGTGGTAAAATATTTAATAACATAAATAACATAATATTTCACCAATGTAAATGTAAAGTTACATTCAGACTGTAAGACACACATCCCTTTTCCTCCCAAATTTGGGGGGGTGCGTCTTATAGCCTGAAAAATACAATATCTGCTTTTCTCTTGTTGCTTTCAAGATTTTCTCTTCGTCTTTAAGTTTTGGCATTTTAATTATGATGTGTCTTGGTATGGTCCTCTTTGTGCCCATCTTATTTTGGATTCTCTGTGCTTCCTGGACTTGTATGTCTATTGTCTTCACCAAATTAGGGATGTTTTCTTTCATTACTTTTTCAAATAAGTTTTCAATATCTTGTTCTTTCTCTTCTCCTTCAGCCACCCTTTTGATTCAAATGTTGATACCTTTGAAGTTGTCCCAGAGATTCCTTAGCCAATCTTTGTTATGGAGGATTCTTTTTTCTTCTTGCTGTTCTGATTGAATTTTTTTTTTCTTCCTTATGTTCCAAATCATTGATGTGATTCTTGCCTCCATCCATTCCACTGTTGGTTCCCTGTAAACTTTTCTTTATTTCACTTAGTGTAATCTTCATTTCTGTATGTGTCTTTTTTTTTATGTTCTTGATGTACCCAATGAGTTCCTTGAGCATACTAATAACCAGCATTATGAACTCTGCATCTGATAGATTGCTTATCTCCATTTTGTTTAGTTCTTTTTCTGGAGTTTTGTTCTGTTCTTTCATTTGGGCAATATTTCTCTGTCTCCTCAATTTGACAGACTCCCTGTGTATGTTTCTATGTATTAGGTAGAGCTGTTTTGACTCCCTGTCTTAGTAGTGTGGCCTGCAGCAAAAAACCACACCAGTAGGTTGGATGGGGTAGAGCCTTACATAATTGCCATGTCAAGGCAGCCCATATGAACCAGGTTGATGGAGTCTCCAATATGGTGTTGCCACTCTGTGGCTCTGTGTGTGAGAGGGCTCAGAAAGGGGCAATGCTGCTGCCTGGCCTCTGGAGCTTTGTCTGGGAGGAAGCTGTTCTCCAGCACTCACCCTGATACTAGTCACTTCAGTTTCTCCCCGTATGCCATTGGTGCCATATTCCAGTTTCTCCCCATAATCCAGCTGCTGCCACTGATGCTGGGGCCCAGAGGGAGTGAGCCTGTGTAATTCCTAAGTCCATTGCAGGCCCTTTAAGAGGAGACATGTGAGAATCCTGCAGTTTCTTCCACCACCCCAAACCCCACTGGTTTTTACAGACAGAAGTTATGGGAACTTGTCTTCCTGGCACTGGAACCTTGGACTGGGTGGTCTGGTGTGGGGCTGGGATCTCTTGCTTCCAAGGTAACCCTCCCAATTTTTATCTGCCAAACATGGGCGTAGGACCAGCCATTCCATATCTCCATGTCTCTGTGTCTCCATGCATCCCTGCTCCTCCTACCCGTCTCAATGCATGTGACTTCTTTAATTCTTGAGTTGTCAGATTTCCATACAGCTCAATTTTCTGACAATTCTGGGTGATAGCTGTTTCGTAGTTTAATTGTAATTTTTGCTGTGGTTGTGTGAGGAGGTGAGCCACATTTACCTATGTCTCCATCTTGACCAGGCTCACTTATTTCTTGCAACATTCATCTGAAGTTACATTTGCTATCCTACTTTACTTTCAGAAATAAGGAAATTGAGGCTTAGGTTTAACAATCACATTGAGAAGCCATTAAAGTTTACTGTGCACTTTCTTGACTCATACACAACTGGAAAGATGAGGTATGGACTACAATTTTTATGACTCATATTCATCACATTGTATATTTTAATCATTTTCCAGTCATATTATATAATTATACTTCAATAAATTACTAAGGAGGTAAAAAACATATCAGTGCATGGATTGGAGTAGGATCTAGAGCTCAGGTAGCTGATTCACACTGAGAAATGGTAGAAGGTATCTCTTCTACCTTGGAAAAAGGTAAAGTGCAATCTAAAAAAATAAATAAATATACAAAATGAAGCAGAAACAAATTCATAGATACAGAGACAAAACTAATGGTTACTTGAGAAGGAGGGTGTGGGATGGGGGAATAACAGGAAAGGGATTAGGAAGTATAGACATCCAGTTAGAACACAAGTCACAGGGATGTAAAGTACAGCATAGGGAATAGAGTAATAACACTGTAATAACTATGTACAGTAATCATCTGATTACTAGACTTATTATGGTCATTATTTTTGAGGTAATAAATGTTGAATCACTATGTTATACACTTGAAATTAATATAATGTTGTATGTTAACTATAGTTTTAAAAAATTTTAAAGGTGCAATTGGCAATAACTTCCTAGGTGAGACTAATGTAACCCCATGGTTCTTTGAATGTAGAAGAGGAAGGAAGAATATATAGTTGGTATCAGAGCAAGATTTTAAAATGCTACACTGCTGGTTTTAAAGATGGGTAAAGAGGAGTGACATCAGAGAAATTGCAGTGTGGGGGATCCCCTTAATCTCTCCCCTAGAAATGTCAACAATTTGAACAGCTACAAATTCAACAAAGGGTTCCCTGCTCAATGTACATGCATGCCTGAGAGATAGATCCTCACATTGAAGCATTTAAAGGTGGGCAAGCAGGAACAAATAGGGGAAGTAAGAAAGGTGGAGGGCTCATAGTAGCCACAAACACAGACTTACAACCTGGAGGTCACAGCAGGGTTCATCCTGGAGAGGGGAGAAAGCTGGTTGTGGCTGGCACCTCCTTCAGCTGGGATACCCAGAGAGACTCAGTGGGCATTCCTTCAGGAGTGAGCAGTGTAAGCTGCATCTGAGCCAAGAGGGCTGGGAAAGGACACAGCACAGGGGTTCTGTTGCAGCTGTCAGACAGTTGGCATTGAGACAAAAAAATAAAGCCATTGAGTCCTGCTGTCCTATAGACTCCCAAAACTCACCTTCCATCACCCTTGGTATTGGGTTGTGAAACACTTTATCTGCAAATTCAAGAACTTTTACTACTAATATTTCCTCTGAGTAAAGGGTGCACTTGGTGACTGATCCCTGCTTGGGGTTCTCAGGTCGGGGAGACACAAGCAGGTCTGAGGTCACCATGACCAAAATGAGAAATTAAAGAGGGCAGCCAGGTTACCCCAGACAACCCCACCCCCAAGCACTGTTGCTACATTGACTGTAGCTTCTGGGGTCAGCTTTGGGATTTCACAAGTTCAAAAATTTGTGATTCAGCACCACCTATTAGCAAATGATGGCAAGACTTCTTCATAGCAGTCTGCTAGAGAAATGCCACACATACATAGATGCCTAAACAAAGAAGAAATGAATCAAATACCATGAATAACCAGGTAAGGAGGCAGCTTGGGAAGAAAATTAAAAATCTCCAGAAAGCAAACTTGAACACATGGAAACATGTGATATAAATTATAATTTAATATTGCAGTTCTGAAAATACTCAACAAGATGCAGAAAATACAGACAATTTAATGCAGTCAGAAAACAAATTTATGAACAAGTACTTTACCAAAGAGATTGAAACTTTAAAAAAGAATCAAATAGAAATCCTGAAGATGAAAAATTCAGTAAAAGAGATCAGAATGAACTAGTGAGCATAGGAAATAAAGCCAACCACAAGGAGAAGAGAATTAGTGATATCAAAGATAGAAATCTAGAAATGATGCAGAGTGAAGAAGAGAGAGACTTCAGCATAAAAAATGAAAGAGCTCTACAAGTGTGGCAGGAAAAGAAAACCCCATGAAAATAAGTTTCTATGCTCTGTAGATAAGCGGTGCTCTCTGAAACACTTGCAAATGTCACAATGCCTTTGTTTTTGTATGATGAGGAGCTGACTAGCAGACATCACCAAGGTAACAGTTATCTCAAGCCCAAAATACTGACCTTCACTTCTGCTTCTGTATGCTTGCTTTAGCAAATGACTCACCCCCTCATCCTTTCTGCCTTGTAACAAGTATTTAAAGAAGACTCCAGCCCAGCCTTTTGGGGCTCAGAATTTGGGATTCCCCTCTGAGCCCCCCTGGTAATAAAGTTTGTGCTTCATCATCTCTCCGAGAGTGAGTGATTTTCCGCAACATTTTGGCTCCCTGACCGGGAAACCACTCACGTGAGCAGGCATTGTGCCTCCGGTGAAGGCAGGGGAGCCCTGCCACAAGGGAAGAAGCACGTGCCCTGGTTGTTTCAGGCTTCCCTGGGCAGAGACGCCCATGCCGCTCTAAGACCTGGGCGAAGGGGGCGAGACGAACCACAAACTGTCGGAGGCACCAGTCAAAATCAGTAAGTGCTCCAGGGAACCTGACCCGAGAATCAGGGAGGGGCTGATCACCCCTCAACTGGAAAATTCAGGAGTCTGGGCCAAGACCCAGACCATCGGACTCCTTCTCGGGGGAGAAAACTGTGTGACTGTGTGTGTGAATGTATCTGTGACTCCACAAGCCAGCCAGGCTTACAAAGTCTGATTGGGCCCTCACCTGCGGCAGGTGTGTAAAAGATCCCCTTTTCCTTTGTTTGCCTGCGCCAATTGGGAGAATTCATCATGGGGTGGGGGGAGGGGGTCTGCCACAGTACTATATTGCATGTATGTGGGAGATCAGACAGCAAGCCATGTGGGTGCACCACCATTTTTGGTAAAATGGAGGACGAGCCACATGAGTGCCCCCCCAGAGGGTGGAGCATGCATGGTTTTCGTCATCTTGGATGATGGGTCACGTGAGAGCCCCTCCATCTTGGAACTGGGCAAGGTGCCAGGCTAAGGGCTCTATCCCGACTGCATCAGTCTGGTTCTCTGTGTAACTGGTTCTGATAAAAATGGCTCTGAAGGACATGAACTGAGGTTTAAAGGTAAACATCTGACCTGTAGGGTGTTTGCAGGGTCTAAGCTTCAGAAAACTGCAAGATGTCCCTGAAAATCTAGGGAATTTTAGTGGAAGGTACCTGCAGTGCCAGGTACTTTTGGCTGTCCTTCCCAAAGTGGGAAAGGAACCAGGATTAAAAAAAGAATAATGGTTAAATCTGAATAAGTAAAATTATGTATAAAGAATGTAAAGTTTTAAACCTGAAGTAAAGGAAACCTCAACTATTTGTTTTCTGGTTTTGTGGAAAAAAACAGTGTTGTTTCTGATCAGAAACCCTCTGTACTTAAAATCTGTTTAAGGTTGCCTGTAACTGGTTGGGGAGAATGCCTTTGCCACTTGGAACCCAGGAAGGATCATTTGGGGCTGATAAGTGCTTCAGCCAGAGGCGAAGCAGCATGTCTCTGCCAAAAGGCTGGGCCTAAAGGATCATGTCTCTGTGCAAGAGAATGCCCCTACCTAGGTACTGTTTTGGAAACTCTTTGTTTTGGATTTTTCTCTGTATCTGCTCTAAAAAGAAAATTAAGGATTCCAGGGAAGGTTAAAAACTTCACACTCTGTAGGAAAGTAAATGGGAAAGTAAAAAATATGTAAATGAAGAAGCTGTATAAAATAGAGGGTTTGTAAATGTTGCAGAAAGTCTGTGGAAGTAAAGGTTTTAAAAAGCCCAGTGAATATCAGAAGGGAAAAGATTTTCCTTCAGGCTTTGTATTTTTCTCCCTACCTGATCCCTCCAGAATTTGGCATTCTGAAGGAGTGAGTAAAAACATAGGTTTCTTTGCATAAAACCAATAAGACCAGTCATTAATAGTGGTTTTGTTAATCAAAACTTTGACTGGAATGTCACACCTGAAGATGGCATGTATGGGTTCTGGTCATCACCAGAAAGCCCTAAGGAACTGGGATTGACTTTCAAAGCCACAAAAAATCCTGGTACTTTGGTTGGTTGTGCAATTCATGGCAGTCTTTCCAGGGAAGGAACAAAGGTTGCTTTCATGAAAGATGGCCAAAAAGGAACCTGTGGGCACAATGAAAGCCTCAAAAATCTGAGTAAAACAACTGGTACAGGCAAAGCCAAAAGGTGGATGTGTGGCTCTGCTTCTGTGCCCTGAGGGGTGGACTTAAAAAGTCAATCTGAAAGGTCCCTGTGTGAGTTCCAGCAAAGCAGAATTAAAAATCATAAGTAATCCAGGCTGCTCTTGGTGTGTTTATGCAAACAAACAGTCAAAATAGAAACAGAACTCAAAGTAGTCTCTTTGATAACAGTGAGGGTGATCTTAAGGAGAAAATTATGGTTCAAGGAAAATCACAGTGCTCGGTATTAAACACCAGAATAATGTAGCTAACTGTCTTGAAAGTTTGTTTTCATTTAAAAATTGAAACTTGGTTTGTAATATCATCAAAGATGTACAGTTTACAGGTATAAAGAACCTGTCAAATTGCCATTGCTAAATGTCATTGCAGGAAAGACCTTGCAATTAAATGCCTTCCCAAAAAACAGTCTCACAGGCACAGAGACTGGTTTGGGGACTACTGTGTAAATTAACCTGTGTGTTCTTCTGTTTTCATAGGGCATATGCCTATGACTTCATTACCCAAGTAATTGGTTGCAATATAGGCCTCACTTAAGGAACCCATTCTTCATCATCACCCCCTGAAACTCAATGGTTTGGCTGAACTAAGTGGTTGGGTTAGTAAGCAGTTTGGGTGATCTGTGGGCTTCGCTTTAAACTGATTTTCCCTTTCCTGTCCAAATCTGTCATCTCCAGAATATAGCCAGGATGCCAATGGTCCAGCAATGCCAGCCTTTGGACACCGAGCCTGCAACTTCCTGGTAACAGCCAACTGACCGGGATTCTGTAAGGCCCTTCCCCTTACAGGAAGGACTCCCTCCGTACTGCACCCCCTCTTTCAGGGCACCCCAGACCCACGGGTAGGTAGAACAACGTCCATTTCCAGCCAGAAGCAGTTACAAGAAAATGAGACCTTCGTCCATTGTCCTTTAAAAAAATTTAAAGTGGGTGTATATCTGAAATAAAAAAAATTGTTACAGGGTGCAGCCAAAGGGGAGAATGCGGGTAAGGCTGGGGCAGAGGGGGATGCTGTGGCTGGCAGAGCACCTCCAGAACTCTCCTCGTCCACCTTCAGGCCTCCCAGAGCAGAAGTTAAGAGTCCCTGAGCCATCAGCAATTCCCATAGCCAAGCCACCTCCTCCTGCAGCTCTCGGATCAGCTGGGCATTAAGATCCTCATTAATAATGGCATTACAGCAGATCTGCTTGGTGCAGTCAGCATACCTAAGGGTGCTGGAAGTCACCCCTTGAATCCACTACAGCCGGACCAAGACAGCAGCAGATCCCGAAAACTCAAGAACTAGACCTGCACCTAAAATGCCCACGCTAAGGCACCAGAAAACACCAGCCAGTAAAGAAAAACACCAAGGAATAAACCATTGTTCCGCAGGGTACCTGACTTTAATTGGCACCTTCACAGGAGCATTGACAAACTAGTGACTGTGGTCCCTGAGAAATAAAATCCCCACAAAGCGGGTCACCCTAAAAATAGTTTGTCTCTGTTTGGTCTCTGCATTTAAATTTATAGTATGCTTTGCTTAACAAATGTGGCCCCTGTCTCAGCCCCAGCCTGCAAATGTAATACCCCTGGGCATAAAGTTATGCTCAATGGTAGAGTGGTCTCTTACTATCTCCTAGGGTCAGCTTTCAGCTCCTCCGCTGACATGCCATCGGGCTGCGGTCAGCCACAGCAATCCCTCTGCACTTGGGAAAGGAAAGTATAATGGACTTGAGTAACATCCAGGACCATAAAGTACCAGGCCAGGAGGTGTTGGGCATATGGGACCTTGGTCCAACACCTAGGGCTACAGTGACTCGTAGGGCAGCCGCCACAGTGCTAGCCCTCCAGTGGTACCAACACCAGTATCAGCAGTTGTAACCCTCCCAAGGACCTCAGCCTTATAGACAGGTATTAGTGATGCTAAAAGGAATAAAACACCTTATAGCATCAAAGGGGGGAATGTGGCAGGAAAAGAAAACCCCATGAAAAAAGTTTCTATGCTCTGTAGATAAGCAGTGCTCTCTGTAACACTTGCAAATGTCACAATGCCTTTGTTTTTGTATGACAAGGAGCTGACTAGCAGACGTCACCAAGGTAACAGTTATCTCAAGGCCAAAATACTCTGAGCCCCCTGGGTAATAAAGTTTGTGCTTCATCATCTCTCTGCGAGTGAGTAATTTTCCACAACACAAGTACTATCTTACTCCATGAGAAAAAAGCAATATAAGAATAATAAGCACAACAGAAAAAGAAGAGAGGGAAAAAGGAACAGAGAGCCTATTCAAACAAGCAGCTGATGAGAACTTCCCACACCTATGAAAAGAGCTAGATCCTCAAATCCAAGAAGCAAACAAAACTAGTCATCTCAATCCAAAGAGACTCTCTCTAAGGAACACTGTGTTAAAACTTTTAAAAAATAATGACAAAGAAAAAATTCTCAAAGCAGCCAAGCAAAGAAGGAACTGACCTACAAAGGAAAACCCATCGGGTTATCATTAGACTTCTCAGCAGAAACTCTACAAGCCAGAAGAGAGTGGAACCGAATATTCAAACTACTTTTGAAAAAGAAATTACTAGCCAAGAATAATATATCCAGAAAAGTTATCCTTTAGATATGAGGGAGAAATAAAGACTTTGAAGACCTCCATTGCAGGAAATACTCAAGGGTATTCTTCTACCTGAAACAAAGAACAAAAGGTCACAACACTAGTAGTAAGATCGCCAACAAATCTGAAGAATAAACAGGGATAATTTGTGACAACAAAACATAAACAGAGGGGATAAAGGTCTGAATTTGCAAAGGAGGCTAGAGATTGGATGCATTCAAAAGAAAAAAAACTACTGTATATATGAAACTCTTTTTTCATAAACCAAATTATAACCACACACAAAGAATCCAAAACTAAGACACAGAGCTTACAAAAGAAGAGGAAAGAAGTATGGAACACCACCAAACAAAAACAATAGATTGAGACACCAAGGTAAAAAATCAATAGAGACACAGAAACACCAGAAAAAAAAGATTAAATAGCTATAGGAGATCTTTATACATCAATAAATAACTAAATGTAAATAGACTGAATTCTCCAATAAAAGAGGCACACAGTAGCAGATTGAAACAAAAAACAAAACCCAACCATATGCTGCCTTCAGGAGACACATCTAAGGTGCAAAGACAACAGTAGACTCAAAGAAGAAGTGCAGAAAATGATTCTCCAAGCAAATAATACCTGCTTTCTTATGAAAAAAAGCAGGTGTAGCTATACTTATATCTGATGAAATAGATTTCAAAATAACAAAAGTAATGCTACATCAAGAAGACATAACACTTCTTAATATATTAGGGAGACCCAAAACACCAAAATTTATTTGTTAAAAATTGTGTATTTATTCTTACATGTTTAAGCTTCAGTCACCTTTAAAATACTCTCCATTTGATGCAATACATCTACCAAGATGTTTTTTCCATGTCTTGGAGAAAACGGTTTTTGAACTCGTTGATTTTGATGCCTTTTAGTGCTTCTGTTGTTTCTTGTTTCACCTCTTCCACATCACCAAAATGTTTCCTTTTGAGGACTTTTTTTCACCCAGGGAAACAAAAAAAGTTGCTTGGAGTGAGATCAGGTGAATGGCAGGGTTGGATACAGGGGTCATGCCATTTTTGGTCAAAAACTGATCACTCAGCACAGGGTGGGCAGTTGCACTTGTAAATCACCCATCATAAAATGGACAAACTGATTAAAAGAGTCTTCAAAAAATATTCATTGAAGCTGAAGGCAGCCTCTCACAACACCACCAGCTGGTCCACTGATACAGGTGGGATCCCAGAACACTGATGTAGAGGAGGAAACCTGTACTACAAGGGGCCAGGCCTCCAGAAGATAATTCTGGGTTTGGTTGGGGGGGAGGTGTCCCCTCTCATACAAGAATCAACCAATGAATGCATAAATAAGTGGAACAACAAATTGAAGTTTCTCTCTCTCTCCCCTTCTCTCTTTTTAAAATCAATTTTTTTAAAAAAGAATGGCACTTAAAGGAAGAAATGTTCTGACCCAGGAAATCTGCCTCCTGGCTGTCCCACCACCATCACTGCCTCATTATATAACTCAGGAGAAGTCTCCTGGTCACCAGAACTGGGGCAGTGGGGCATAGCATCCATTTGCTGTAATGGACTCCTGCATCTCTTCTTCCTGACTATATGTAAACAGGAGGACTTGGACATCTGTCATATTTAGTTATCCACATCAGTGTTTCCCACTCTTCTTATGGTTGGGAGATGCATAAATGTTTTTCCACAGCCTTCCAGGGACAATCCAAATACCAAGGGCTCTAGACTCTCATTATAACTAGTTTTCTCTCTAGCAAAACTGGAGACCCTGAGGGGTTTCTGATGCAGCAGCTCTCCCTGGAGCCTTTATCCCCAGAGGATGACATCCGTCTCTGCATGCACAGAAGCAGCACTGAGTAAGCCCATGATGCTAGTCCAAGGAGGTTTTATTAGGGTCTGTCTTGGAATAAGGGTGGTTGACAAGTTCATGGGGTGTTGAGAAAAGCCCCTCACTCTGCACACAGACCCTGGTGAGTTGGGGTAAGAACTTGAAATCCAGCATGTGGGGACCATGGGGGTCCAGGTATGATTGACAATCGACATTAGTGAAAGGATGGATCTAAAGACGTGCTGATGTTGTTTTCCACAGGTATGATGGGTTGAGTGTATATAGGTATTTGGATGCAAAGATGAATTTTTGTCTACTTCTTTGACATTTGCCAACCCACAAGCAGATGTCCTGTTATGCTGAATTCTTAGTCTTCCCTTGTCTGTCTTCGTTGCTATGAATCCAAGAAAGTCAGGCTTCTAGACAGAAGGAAGTCATCTATGTTGGTGTTTAATCCATAAAAACTGTTGGAAGCAGCCAGGCATGGACACTTGACCAAAATAACTTATCTGGCATGGTTTGGGCTCATCCCCAGTTCACCTTCTGAGAATCTGTCATTCTCTCCTCTTCCCCACTCCCAGAGGACTTCTCAGTTCTAAATTCCTGGGCAGAAGAGCTGAACATAGATTTCAAGAAAGATGCAGCATTCAGAGTTGAGAGTGCATAGGACTTAGAATCAGATGAGACTTCAAATTCTAGCCTGTCCTCTTAGTCGATGTGTGACTTTAAGTTAGTCACTTACCCTCTCTCAGTCCATTTGTTAATAACATTAGTTCCAAAAAAAATATTGTTTCCTTGCAGAATGTACTCATTCAGCAATGATTAATTGAACAAACTCTGCTGTGGATTCTTGAGCTGGGGTAATTGGATGTGAGGACTAAATAAACAGTAAATGACAGTGTCCTGCAAACTGCTATTTGATTAATTAGGTGACCAAGGGTCCAGATCATGCCTGGTCATGACAGAGAGATGTGAATCTTTTATTGGTAACAAAAGGTAAGTAATGTTGGTGCCTCTCCCCTGGTCACTTAGTGTCACCATAGGAACCCCTAGACCCAAATTTCGACATCACTCAAATAAATGGGGACAGGAAGAGGTGAAACCACAACTTGGAAACTTTCCAAAGGGGCTCCTCTTCAGCCCATGTGAGATGTATTGATTTAGGAGTCACAGTGAGAAGACCCAGCTCAGATTAAAATAAGCCATGGTTAGTTCTGCCCAGCTCTGCCTGTCTGACTGACAGGGAAGAGGTTGGATGGATGGACAACTTTTTTCCAAAAGATATCTTGGATGGAAAGAGTTTATTAAAAGCTCAGGACACAAGGGAATCACAGGCAGAATCTCAAGCCACAGAGAAACTGCCTGTTAGAGATTACAAACACCCCAGGGCGTGCCTTTTTAAAAAGATGGATCAATAGCAGTGGACCACCTGCACACCCTGGAAGGAAAGGTGAGTTTGGGGGCCTGCAGGACTCTGTGTGTGTATGTGTGTAACAAATCCTGAAACACCTATTACAGTGTTTGGGGAGAATGTGTTGAATGTAAAGGGAAAAAACAGAGACTTTGGAATCACATCCCTCTTTTGCTCAAATTTTGACTTACTTCTTTGGTGAGTGATGCTAGAAAAGTCACCACACTTCTCTGAAACTCTGTCTTTTCTTCAAAAAAATACAAATAATATCTACAGACAGTGTTTCTTTTTTATTGTGGTAAGATATACACAGTAAAAATAAAATAAAAATTTACTATCTTAGCCCTGGCTGACGTAGCTCAGTGGACTGAGCACAGGCCTGCGAAGCAAAGGGTCACTGCTAGGATTCCCAGTCAGGGCACATGTCTGGGTTGCAGGCCAGATCCCCAGTAGGGGGTGCATGACAGGCAACCATACATTGTTGTTTCCCTCTCTTTCTCCATCCCTTCCCCTCTCTCTAAAAATAAATATAGTCTTTTTTTCAAATTACCATCTTAATCACTTTTAAATGTACTGTTGATGACATTAAGTATATTCGCATTGTTGTGCAAACATGTCTACCATCCCTCTCCAGACTTGAGGATTAAAGTCTTAAGCATGTAAACACTAGATGCCTTCCACACAGCACTCAGTTGGCATCAGCTCCTTTCAGGGTGAGGATATGAGAGTGGACAGAGCAAGATCAGATTTGTTTGGCCACTTAAATAGCTGTGATGGGAGTTTTCAGGAAAAGCTATTTTACCAGCTACGAGACTTAGTGGTTTGGAAACTGATAAGTTGGCAAAAAATTGCAAGAGTTTGTTTGTTTCTGTATGAAGACATATAAATAATGAGATATTCCCAGAGGTTTTGCTAGGTCTGAGTTTACCATAATTCTAGAATAAAAATCTGGAATAGGAATTGCTGAGTCCAGTCCCTGCAGGTTATAACTATCCTGTCTCTAAACCGGAGGTTCTCAACTGGGAGTGGTTCTGCCTCTCTGGGGGACATTTGACCAGGTGTGGAGTCATTTTTCATTTTCACGACCAGGGGTGGAGGAGAGTACTGGTATTAAGTGAATTAAGGCCAGGGTGCTGCCAAACTTCATGCAAGACAGTTCCTCACAACAAAGATTTACCTGTCTCTGAAATAGCTGAGGTGGAAAAACCCTGTTGTACACTAGTGGAGTTGGAGATGAATTAACTTTTAGAGACTATGCTATGGGATCTCAGAGGCTAGAGAAGGGACATGCAGGTTTCTCTCCAGGAAGTACAAGGACATCATAGAGTAGCACTACAGGTGACAATCTAGGCAGGGTCAGCCTTGACCATGGAAGAGGCCCTAATATTGAACATAGTAGTTGTGCTGTATCCATGGAGGATATGTTCTTAGATCCCCAGGGGATTCCTGAAACTGCAGAGAGTATCAAACACACACATATATGCATATGTATATTTTTCTCCCACATGTAGTATATCTATATATACTATAAGTATATATTTTTATAATATTATACATAATATATAATATAATACATTTATAATTTATATATTATAAATATATAAAAATGTATAAGTATATATACTATAAGTATACATATAGTGTGTGTGTATATATATATACTTTCACTTAAAGGAAGCACTTAGTGTGGCATATCCAAATCTCTAGCACCACTACCCTTGCACTTTGAGGCCAGTATTAAGTGAAGTAAGTGTTCCTTGAACACAAGCACTGTGATACCGTGACTGGATCTGATAAGCAAAGCTGTACCAAGTGATGATTGGTGAGCAGCAGAAGCAGTGTGGACATGCTGGACAAAGGCAGGATTCACATCCCGAGCTGGACATAGCAGGATGACATGAGAGTTAATCATGTTGCTCAGAATGGTGCACAGTTTAAAACTTACACGTTGTTTATTTCTGAAAAGCTTCATTTAATATTTTTGGCCTGCAGTTAGCTGCAGGTAACTGAAGGTATGGAGAGTCTACTGTAGTAATGACACTAGGAGCCAGCACTGCTGAGAATGTCCTGTGTGTCTGGCACGGTGCTGCACACTGACCATCCATACTCTCTCCCCAAGAGCATTAGCAATAATTTTATAATTATACAATTTATATATTATAATATATTTAATAATAAGTATCACCGTTTACTTATTGAGCACTTGCCACATGACCGACACTAAGCTCTTAACATTATCCTTTTGTTTAATCTTCACAGCAGTGCCTGTGACCAGATTACTGCCATACATGTTATGGATGAAGAAACTGAGGTTGAGTAGCTACCCAAGGTCATGCTGCTACCAAAAACTTGAGCTGGTATCAAGATAATTTCACTCTTACTCCTTGGTACACTCTCCTAACCACCAACCCGTACTGCCCATGTGCTAAATTCCTCCTTGGAACTATTTTGCCTCCTCTAGCTGCCTGGAAAACTCCTACTAGACCTTCAACATTCAGCTATAATGTGTCCTCCCTTGTGAAGCCTTTCTCAACCTGATCCCAGGCAGAGTTTCATCCCCTGGGTACCCAAAGCACTGAGCATGTGTCTCTGTCACCCTCCTGATGAAACTGTTCTGAAATGTGAACAATGCTCACTTTTCCTCAAACTCTAAATTTTATAACCACAGAACTAAGTTATCTTATTCTCTTATGTCACTGATTTCAGAAAATGCACCAGTAAGGCAGCCCTTTCTATTTTTAGTTGGATTTCACTATTGGAAATGTCTTTGTTGGGGTGAACCACACAGCTGGCCTCACTAACATCCACCTCCCAGTAGCAGGGAGCAGCTGGTTCTACCACATTTTTCTTATTGAAGCTCTTCTGATACTGAGGGCATCTGTCATCTCTCCTTAGAGGCTTTCCTGACCATGTCCTGTGGTGCCCCCAGCCATTTCCTGCAGAACGTTCTACCCAGTTCCCTCATTGTACTTCCCTTTAACACAAAGAGCTTGTCCACTTATCTCTTTTGCATTGGTACCCTGATGGAGTCTGTGGGGTCCAGGGAAGCAGGGACCTTGTCTGGGTGATCCACCTTTGAAAGTTTCATGCCCAGCCCAGCACGTGACAAATTTTGTTGAATGCATGTGTGAAAGGGACTGGGATGTGATAGAAAAATCAGACTGGTGAATAATTAAAGACTGCCTTGAAGGCCATGTGAAGATGGCAGCCTTAAGACAAAGAACTTCAGTGAGGACCTCAATAGAATCCACTTGCCTCTAAATAACCTGTCTTGCTGCTTTTGTAACTACCAGCAGTTGGGAATAAATACTCTTCTGGCCCTGCATTGTTCACTGTTCAAATTGTGTGTGGTATATAGTATTCCAGGGCAATCTGGGGTTGCTTGGGGGCTTGGAGGTTGCCAAGGGAATTAAGCACCCCTGTTTTAGGTGGGAAATTCCTTCTTGTCCCTGGCCACCTTTCTTGTCCACTCAGACAATATTTATTAGAGACTCACAACCTTCCAGGCCTGGTAATTTACTCTAGTCCTTGAAATTGAGTCAGACTACTCACATGTTGCTACTCTCCCATCCAATGCAACAAAGTCACCAATAATTGTGAGCTCATTGACAACTGTCCCACCTTCCTAACCCGAGGCCATTTGACCCCCAAGTGGCACCCAAGTGCCCCTATGGCTCGAACTCCCTAGATTCACACCTTCCATTTGACCCCAGTGCTGGCTCACAATGCATTTGTTTTTGCTCCAGATGCTTACCCAGGTATTCAGCCCCTGGCCTATTTCTCTGTTTTCTTGCTTGGATTGTTGCTTCAACTCCATCCCCTATTTCACCTCCCAGCATTTTCAGAATCTCACCTCTACTTTGGCTCCAGGATCATTGAGATGAGGGCTGTTGAAATGTTCTACTGGGGCTGTTACTGTTCTTGGCTTGGACCTCAAAATTTGTAATAGAAGAGTCAGTGGGAAGCTCTTGCCTGGCATGTGGTCAAGCATCTTATTCAGAGATGCAAGTTCTGCTCTCCCGTCCCATGGCTGTAACAAATATCACTAACTTATTTCACTAACTGATTATGGCTTCCCCCTCTACTAATTCTAGCTGTGACCTCACACCTCTTCTCAAGATGGCACTCTAAGCAACCACTACCACTTGATGGCCAGGTGGGATGAAAAGTATTTTCCAGTCCCACTCAGTCTTTTGCCATTGCTCTTCTATTCTGCCTGTAGCAAAGGCATATTCTGTAAAAATGGGGGGTGTGAATCAATCAGTGACCTCTGACTTCCTTCTGGTGGGCCTCTTCAGTCGCTCAGGATCAAGTCAGCTACTCTTCTCCCTAGTGGCTGCCATGTTTATCATGGGCCTTCTGGGCAACGCTGTTCTGCTCTTCCTGATCTATATGGACTCCCGGCTCCACACACCCATGTACTTTCTGCTCAGTCAGCTGTCCCTGTTTGATGTTGGCTTCCCCCTGGTCACCATCCCCAAGATGGCATCAGACTTCCTACAGGTGAAAAATTCCATCACCTTTGGGGGTTGTGCAGCTCAAATATTCTTCCTTACACTTATGGGTGTGGCTGAGGGCATCCTGTTGGCCCTCATGTCCTATGACCGGTATGTGGCCGTGTGCCACCCCCTGCAGTATCCTGTGCTTATGAGGCGCCAGGTATGCCTGCTCATGGTGGGCTGCTCCTGGATGGCAGGTGTGCTCAATGCCTCCATCCAGACCTCCGTCACTCTGCACTTCCCCTACTGTGCCTCCCACATCGTGGACCACTTCTTCTGTGAGGTGCCAGCCCTGCTAAAGCTCTCCTGTGCAGACACCTCTGCCTATGAGTTGGCGCTGTCCATCTCTGGGGTACTGATCCTCGTGCTTCCCCTGTCCCTCATCACCACCTCCTACGGCCATGTGTTGGGGGCTGTTCTACGCATGCGCTCAGAGGAGGCCCGGCACAAGGCCTTCACCACCTGCTCCTCGCACATCACAGTGGTGGGGCTCTTTTATGGTGCAGCTGTGTTCATGTACATGGTACCTGGTGCCTACCACAGCCCACAGCAGGACAACGTGGTCTCCCTCTTCTACAGTCTTGTCACCCCCATGCTTAACCCCCTCATCTACAGTCTAAGGAACCGGGAAGTGCGAATGGCTTTGGTGAAAGTGATCCACAGAGCTGCGCTCAGACCACACAGGGGGCTGCTGGTGTGATCGCAGGAGTCTTCCATCCCGCCCATCACTTCACAGCACCCACGTGTGAGGCAGCTGCTGAGAGCTTATCTTAAAGGCTGTGTCAGTTTCTTCTCATGTCATGACTAGCTGAGTTCATGTTTTCTCCCATGGATTTGTGGAAATCAATGGTATCAGCTCCAGTCACTTTTCATATATTCTTTCCCCACTCTTTAGTACTATTTACATGAATGAAAGGCCCTACTTGGTAAAGTTGAGATCTTGCTGAAACAACAGAAATTTACTTCTCATTGTTCTGGAGGCTGGGATGTCTAAGATCAAAGTACTGGCTTATTCTTTTCCTGGTGGGGGCTCTCTTCCTGGCTGTAGATAGCTGCCCTTTCCTTGTGCCCTCAGATGGAAGAGAAAAAGTACTCTGCTGGTGTCTCTGCCTCTTCTCATAAGTACATTGGGCCTATGGGATTAGGGACTTCCCATTATGACCTCATTTAACATTCATCCTTCCTCACAGACCCTATCTCAAATACATTCACATGGGAGTTCAGGGCTTCAGTACATGCATCTAGGGGGGACACAAACATTCAGCCTATAACAGTAAATTAATAATTATAAATATGACCACAATTAATTCTAATAATTAAAATAAGATATACTTGATATAAATAAAATATATAAATTATAATAGTCATATATGATCAATATTAAGTAATTATAATAAGTCAAGATTGGTAAAAATAATTATATTAATAACACTAACATTTGTTGACCATTTGTTTTGACAGTTGTACAGCACTTCATCCTCTCAGCAGCTTTGTGATGCAGGAACTGTGATGCTTTATGTGTGTATGAAAAAAATGAGTCCCCAAAGAGAAAGAGTAATTCACCAATGGTTGCACAGGGGCAAGTGACAGAACTGGTAGTTGAACCCAGATTCTTCTGTTGGCAAAGACACAGTTCTTTAAACAATTGTGCTTTATTCGCTGTTGAGCAGGTGATGACTGCATGTTTGCATGCGTTGGGTATTTGGACCAGGCAACATCAAAGTGACCATCAAACTCTGGATAATGTAAAAGGTGGTGGGGTCAAACTCCATGGTATATTAAAAACACTTGTTAAAACTGAAAAAGCTATTAGCATATCCATTCTTTATCAAGGGATGACTATTTTATCAAGGCTTTTTTATCCTGATCATTTCTTTTTTTTTTTTCATTTTACTTATTTATTCTTAGACAGAGGGGAAGGGAGGGAGAAAGAGAGGGAGATAAACATCAATGTGTGGTTGCCTCTCATGCACCCCCTGGTGGGGACCTGGCCTGCAACCCAGGCATGTACTTTGATTGGGAATCAAACCAGCGACCCTTTGGTTCACAGGCGGCACTCAATCTGCTGAGCCACACCAGCTAGGGCTAAGATCTATCTGCATTTTAGAAATGCACTTCAACTCATCCATGGATCCAACAGGCTTCAAAATAAAAAGGAAAAAATGTTTTAAGAAAATAGCACTAGCTATTAATCTTAGGTGCTCTTGTTAAAGATGACATGCAGAATTATCTCACCTTAATATTTGTTTCTGAAAGTAATTAGTAGAAATCCACATTGCAGTGATGTCTTTTAAAATAGAGGCTTGATAAACACAGTATATTTACAACTTTATGAACAACTCTCTCATGTTGAAAGTTTTCTGGAACATTATAGATGGGCTAATTTTCATCAAGCTTGTCAATGTTACTTACATTTGCATTTCTTTTTGGTGGTAGTTCACGTGTAAAGATGTGGACCAACTGATGTCTTTCCCACAGTTTACATTTCAGATTTACCCAGTAAGTCCTTTCTGGCCTTTGAAAGGAATTGGCGTGACCAGAGTCTTTTCACAATTTTTTACATTTATATAATATCTCTACACTGTGTCCTCCCATGTCTTCAGTTGTGTGGCAAATAAAGTTTTTTCCACAATGTCTGCATTCATAGAATTTTCTCCAGTGTGAGTTCTTTAGTGTATTTCAAGCTAAATGAGAAATATAAGTGCTACCACATTGCTTATATCATAAGATATCTCTCTGTAACTTTTTTTTATGGCCTCAGAAATCTCAATAACATCTGAAGTTTTTGCAACTGTTGTGTTTATCAGACTTCTCTGATACATGAGTTCTTCTGTGTGTTTCTAAAGAATTGTAATCTCTGGAGGCTTTACCACATTGCTTACATTTACAGGGTCTCTCATGTGACACTTTCATGTTTTTGAAAGGACAAGGAACATATAAAGGCTTCACCACATTGTACATATTCATAGGGTTTCCCTCTGGTGTGCAGGCTCATGTGTGTTTTTAACCTTTGGTTGTTGGAGGTTTTCCCACATTCCTGACATTCATGGGATTTCTCTCCAGTATGAACTCTTTTGTGTGTTTTAAAGGAACTGTGGTCTCTGTGGGCTTTACCAGCTGGTTGACATTCATAGGGTTTCTCTCCAGTGTGCTGTCTCATGTGTACTTTTAAGGTTTAGTGTTGGGAGAATGCTCTCCCACAGTCCTTGAATTCATAGGGTTTCTCTCCAGTATGAGTTCTTTCATGTAACTGAAAGGAAGAGTAGTAATTAAAGGCTTTACCACATTGCTTACATTTATAGGGTTTCTCCCCATTGTGAATCTTTTCATGTACCTGAAATGAACTGGGAGAAATAAAACAGCTCTGACACTCCTTACATTTATAAGGCTTCTCCAATGTGAGTGATCATGCGTACATGAAGGCCTGACAAATCACCAAAGGCTTTCTAACACTCCTTACAGTCATAGGGTTTCTCTCTAGTGTGAGTTCTTTCATGTTTTTGAAGAGAACTGGGACTACCAAGGGCTTTACCACATAGCTTACACTCATTCCGTTTCTCTCTTGTGTGATTTCTTTCATGGGTTTGAAAAGTATATTTATATCTGAAGGCTTTCCCACACTGTTTACATTCATAGGGCTTCTCTCCAGTGTGCAGTCTCATGTGTACTTTAAGGTTTGGTTATGGGAGTAAGCTCTCCCAAAATTCTTGCATTTGTAGGGTTTCTTTCCAGTGTGAGTCCTTTCATGATAGGAACTGGAACAACTGAAGGTTTTCCCACACTGTTTACATGCATAGGGTTTCTCTGCACTGTGAGTCCTTTCATGTCTTCAAAAGGAAGTGGGACAACTGAGGGCTTTACCACACAGCTTACATATATAGGGTTTCTCTCCAGTGTGAGTTCTCACAAGGACTTGGAAAGTGGTGAGCCAATGGAAAGCTTTCCCACACTCCTTACATTGGTAGGGCCTCTCTCCAGTGTGAGTTCTTTCATGTGTTCCAAAGGAACTGGAACAACTGAAGGCTTTACCACACTGCTTACGTTCATAGGGCTTCTCTCCAGTGTGAGATCTTTCATGTATTCCATATGAACTGGGACAATTTAATGCCTTCCCACATTCCTTACATTTGTAAGGTCCATCTCCAGTGTGTGTTATCATGTGTCTTTGAAAGCTTCCAAGAGACATAAAGGCCTTCCCACATTCTTTACAGTCATAGGGTTTCTCTCCAGTGTGAGTTCTTTCATGTTTTCGAAGAGAACAGGGACAACTGAATGCTTTACTACACTTTTCACATTCGTAGGGTTTCTCTCCAGTGTGAGTCCTTTCATGACTTCGATAGGAACTGGGACAACTGAAGGCTTTACCACACTGCTTACATTCATAGGGTTTCTCTCCGGTGTGAATCCTTTCATGTGTTTGGAAGGTTTGATGATATCTAAAGGCTTTTCCACATTGTTTACATTCATAGGGTTTCTTCCAGTGTGAGTCCATTCGTGTTTGTGAACAGACTGGCGATATCTAAAGGATTTCCCACATTCCTTACATTTATAGGATTTCTCTACACTGTGGATTTCTCTACACTACTTTCATGTTTGTCAAAAAATTGGAGATAACTGAAGGCTTTATCAAATTCCCTAAATTTATAAGGCTTCTCTCTGTATATTTGACCCTCGTATGCTTCACACCCAGTGTGACATCTGACATGCTTACTAAGGGACGAGTGATGCATGAAGACTTTTCCACCTGTGCTGCATTCATACAGTTTCATTCCAGTGGTTTCCTTGTTCAGATTCCTCTTTGGAAGAAGACTGAGGATTTCTTCATGCTGACTACCCTCTTTACTTTTACAGAGTCTCTCTTCTATATGATTTCTATAAAAAACAAGTATAGTATTAATGATCCCTTTATTAACAAATTTATATTAATTAGTTGGGTATTTAAACTACCTTTTTAAAGATATTTTACTTATTTAATTTTAGAGAGAGGTAAAATATTTTATTTATTTATTTTTAAGGAGGGAGGGAGAGAGGGAAAGAAATATCAATGTGTGGTTGCTTCTCATGCACCCTCCACTGGGGACCCAGCCTGCAACCCAAGCATGTGCCCTGACTGGGAATCAAACCTGTGACCCTTTGGTTTGCAGACCAGTACTCAATCCACTGAGCCACACCAACCAGGGCTAAACTACCTTTTTAAATTTATATCAAACATGTATAATGACTTGCCTGAATTGCTTAAAATATAAGGAATGTACCCATGCTATTGTCAAAATAGTAATAGTCATATGTGAAATTTATTGATACTATTTTGAAGTAAACTGTTTTGAAGATACTATTTTAACAATGACCATCTAATGTCACATGTAAGAACATATTTTTGATAAAAACATTCTAGGAGTAACCAAATTTGAATCAAAGTTTATTTGATTTTTTTCCTCCTTTTAAGTTTTATAACATAATAGGATTTCCACATGATCCACTGCTTTTTGTTGTGGATGTGACTCACCTTAGTTTCTCCCCTGGTTTTTGTCCTGATTTTCACTGTCATGATCTTCCCATTTTTTCCTTCAATGTAGGCCAAAAAAGAAAAAACTTCTAAATATTAGAAATTAGACAAAAATTACTAGAGTCTAGCTCATTTTTTTGCTGTGGCAATGCCTAGTTTATTTACCAATGTCCTACCTTTTCACAAGCCAAATCTTGGCAAAATGTCAATAAGCAAGAAACTTGTTCTGTAAGTGACGAAGTGACGGTAACTTGTAATCCTTAGCTATTGATTCCAAGTTTCTGAAGGTTTCCTGCATCACAACTCTGTAGAGCTTTTTCTGTGCAGGATGCAGTAAGGCCCACTCCTGCAGACCGAAGTTCACAGCCACATCCTCAAAGGTCACTGAGTCCTAAAACTTCCCAAATATGTGTAAAGTAGCATGCATGAGATTGACAGCACTGGATGCCTCCATTTATATGAAAGTCACATATAATTCTGTCATCTCCAAACATTTATTCTATGGCTTGCCAAGAGATACTTACTCCCTATTCACACTTACTTCCTCATAAACTAACAGCATCATGAACACATGGAAATTGTTTACACATTTTTACTGTGATCGCATTATATCTTATTGCTCTCCTATGGCAGAGTCTACAGCATGTGGGAAAATGACAGACACACATTACAAATGAAACCAATATTATCACTTTAAGACCTTCAATACATTGTGAGAAAAACTATTTCATCTCCTTCCTTATTACCCACCATATACAGCCCTCCATGAGAGAATTAAATCAATATATTTAATCAATAAAAACAGAGTGAAGATCTCAATGCTTTTTCTTCCATTCCCATCACCATACATGAGAGTCCAGGAAAGCTGTGGAAATCCATAAGGTCCAGTGTCTATATCATCCCTAAAGCCCTCCAAGGCTTTAGTAGATAGACACAGCTGGCAGAATGAAAATATTCTTGTTGGGAGAATATTTTCTGTTCTCCCAACAAGAATATTTTCATTCTATTAGAATATTCTAATATTCTTTAACTTGTGTAATATTTATCATCTACTGTTCTTCCCTTCTATCTCTGATTTTACAGATTAGAAAGTTAATTAAAACATAGAGTTTAGACACTAGGAATAAGGCGTGAAAAATTAAGACCACAAAATCCCTATACTCATGTGTTTCAGGACTACTTGAAGCCGATTTTTGGCACACATGGGCACACACAGTAACAAATGTGCCAGAAGTGCTCTTTACAACAGAAACAGAACACCACCCTGCACCTTCTTGACCTTGAGGATCAGACTGAGAGTCGCTGACTGCAACCGTGTCAGTGAAATCCACAAAAGTTTGAGGGTGAATCTGCCTGTGAGTATAACATACATGGATGGGAGGATTCATCAGTGCTCTCCTTCAAAAGGACATAAGACCTCCGTTTTTACTTTGCAGTAGTATGTGTTTCTCAACCAGCCACCCTAGAGACTGCACTCCTAAGTTGTCTAGTTCCCAAGCTCCCACGTGGAGTGAGGCAGCCTGGTACCTCGAGCCCTGAGCATATGGCACATCCCTTTGGTGTTGACAGCACACATTGCCAAGAGTGTATGAAGGGCGTATTACCTCCACAACTGAGGTGTGTGGGGAAGACAAGGCAGGCCTCTCCAGTAGTCATGAAATGGCTTGAGGGAGCAAGAAGAGATGCCTGGACTTTTTGTAAAGTTGAGATCAGGGGTTGGGTTAGTTATGGTTCACATGAAAGAACAGGACCTCAGAGGGCTGAATCTCCTGCCACCTTTAAAGGAAGGAGCCTTCTTATCGCTTTGTGTAGATGTGAGGAAATGAGAAGGAATGAGACTGTAAAGCTATAATCTGTCAATCATCAACAACTAGGCAGAAAATTCTGGTTTCTAGTCTGGTATTTAAGAAATTTGGAAGTTGTCATTCTTGACCCCATAGAAAAAAAGCAAAAAAAAAAAAAAAAAAAAAAAAGAGCACACCTGAAATAAACTTTTATCAGAAAATTAAGGTCATAGGTAAACAACTCTTTCCAAAACTGAGGGGGGAAAGGGCATTTTAAACCATGCCCCAGCCCTGGGTTGTGTGGCTCAGTGGATTGAGCCCCCACCTGCGAACTAAAGGGTCACTAGTTCAATTCCCAGTCAGGGCACGTGCCTGGGTTACCAACCAGCTTCCTGATTGGGGGCAGGCAAGAGGCAACCACACATTGATGTTTCTCTCCATCTCTTTCTCCCTCCCTTCCCCTTTCTCTAAAAATAAATAAATAAATTTTTAAAAAGGTCTTTTAAAAAAAATAAACAGATAAAAATAAAAACATGCCACAAATGTTCTGTCCTCAACAAGGCATGTACTGAAAACAATCTATTTCACCAGAGGCTAATGCAAGGACAAAGAAGAACAGGACAAAAAACAATATTCTTGAACTGCAGAGTAATGGTGGAAAGCTGACTACTCATAATGGGAATACATGAAGGAAAAGGAAGATAAAAAGGAATAGAAATAACTGATGTAATAATCACCGAGCTTTTCCAAGCACTAATTACAGATGGTAAACTATAGATCCAAGCTCAGAGACCTCTAAACATTGAAAACAATGCACACCAAGCATATTATAGTCAAACTAGAAAAAAAAAAAGGAGAGGCAGAGATTTTTTTTAAAAGACAGAGGAGCACATCTTAGTTATACATAAAAATATTAAAATTAAATAATACTTCTTTTTAGAAACCATGCATGCAATAAGAGACTGGAGTAAAATATTTAAAGTTTTAAAATGTAAAAAGTCCTGTTTTTAACCAAAAGCTGGTCACTTAAAAAAATTAATTTAATAAAATTGATATTTAGTCAAGATAACTAAGACATGAGGGCAGACAGAAAATATTATCATATTCAATAGGAGGAAAAAGGAACATGAAAAAGGACTGGATACCATCCAACGTACATTTTTAATAACAAGCCAGTAATAGAGGAGTGCTATTTCTTCTTGAAAAGACAACATCTACACAACACCTGTAGGTAACACTATACTCAATTGTCAGAATCTAGATGCTTTTCTGGTAAAATCAGGAACAGGGCAAGAAGGTTTCCTCTCACCAATCCCATTCAACACTGCAGTGGGAGCCCCAGGCATGTAATTAGAAAAGGATAAGAAAAAAAATGGTACACAGATTGGAAAGCAAAAAAATAAAACTATCTTTGCTCCATATGACATGACTGTCTATGTAAATATTCTGAAACAACAAAAATAATACCTGAAATTAATATGAATATAGCACAGTTGAAGGATACACTAATCAATTGTTTTCCTACAGACCCAACAAATATAGTGAACTGATAGTTGACAAAGGGACAAAGGCAATTCAGTGAAAAATAAAGTCTTTTAAATAAATACTGCTTGATAGAATGGATACCCACATGCAACACAAGCACAAAAAGGAAGATAAATGCACACCTTAATCTTTTGACAAAAATTAACTCAAAATAGATTACAGATCTAAATGTAAGATGCAAAAGTGGAAAAACTCCTAGAAGATAACATATAAGAAAGTGCCAGTGACCAGGTCTTTAATAATGAATTTTTAGATAAGACACCCAAAAAATCCATAACAGAAAATAATAACAAATTTCTCTTCATTAAAATGAAAAACTTGTGCTCTGTAAAAGTTTTAAGAGAATGAAAAGAAAATAGAAAGTCCCAACCTAGGAGAAAACTTTTTGTAAAACACTTACCTGATGAGTGACTGCTATCCAAAAAAAACTCTTAAAGCTAAGCAATAAGACAAATATCTAAATAAAAATGGGCATAAGACTCGAACAGACAACTCATCAAAGAAAAGTACAGATGGGAAATATGCAATACAAAAATGTGCTCAACATATATCACTAGGGGATTACAAATAAAACAAAGAGATGTTACCATATACTTACCAAATGCTGAAAATTCAAACACAGAATACCAGATACTGGTACAGATGTAAAGTTACAGGCAATCTTCATTCTTTGCTGGTTGTACTAGATTTGGGAATGCCTACACTGGAGACAGGAACTTTCTGTCAAAACTAAATATACTCTTACTACATATAGTAAGATCTGGCAATCACATTCCTAGGTATTGACCTAAATGAGTTGAAATCTTATGTCCACACAAAAACCTACATGTGAATGGTCAAAGGTGCTTTATTCATAACTGGCAAGAGTGAGAGTTAAGGAAAATGTCGAACAACCAGTGGTAAATCCATGTGATGAAATACCATTCAGTGATAAATGAAATTAAGCCATAAGACTTCCCATCAATCCGGTCAAGATGGAGGTATAAGTAGACATACTTCACTTCCTCACACAACCATAGAAAGAATTACAGCTAGATCTCAAAACAAATAACACACTGAACAGTTCAGAAAATCAAGCTATATGGAAGTCCAACAACCAAGGATTTAGAAAAGCCACCTTCATCCAAATGAGCAGGAAGGGCAGCATTGTAGAGACAGACAGAGGGACACAGAGGCTCAGTGTGGCACACAGAGGCGGTGGCAGCATGGAGGGTCCCACATTCACGTATGGTGGAAAATAATCAGGAGGGATATCTTGAGAGCAAGTTATCCCAGCCCCAGGCCAGACCACACAGCCCAGGGTTCCAGCATCAGGAAGATAAATCCCCATAACTTCTGGCTGTAAAAACCAGTGAGGGTTGAGGCAGCAGAAGAAACTACCAGACCTTTAGGAGACTCAGCTTTAAAGTCCCACATAGACTTGGAACATAGGCAAACCCATCCACTCTGGGATTTACCACAAGGGCAACAGCTGGAAGGGTGCAAGTCATATACAGGAAGTGTGTGAAGTGACTGGAAATTGGGCAAGTGCCAGGCAAACTTCCAGAGGCCAGGCAGCAGCACTGTCCACTCTCCAAGCCCTCCCCAAACACAGAGTCACAAAGCAATGAAGCAGGTTGCCCTTGCCCTGGCAATTACCAAAGTCTCCACCCCACACAATTTATAGGTGCCTTTTCTACCATAGGCCATGCTACAAAGACAGGGAATCGAAGTAGCTCCGCCTAATGCACAGAAAAAAAATATGGGGAGGCTGAAAAATTGAGGAGACAAAGGAATGTGACCCAAATGAAAGAACAAAACAAAACCCCAGAAAAAGAACTAAACAAAATGGAGATAACCAGCCTTTCAAATACAGAATTCAAAACATTCATGATCAAGATACTCAAAGAATTCATTGAGTATGGCAACAACATAAAGTAAGAAATGAAGGTTATACTAAATGAATTAAAGAAAAATTTATAGGTGATCATCAGTGGAGGGGAAGATGCTGGGATTCAAATCAGTGATTTGGAACATAAGGAAGAAATAAGCATTCAACCAGAATAGCAAGAAGAAAAAAGAATTCAGCCCTGGCAGGTGTGGCTCAGTGGATTGAGAGCCGAACTGCAAAGCAAAAGCCACTGGTTCAATTCCCAGTCAGGACACATGCCTGGGACATGTGTCCTCCCTCTCTTTCTTCCTCCCTTCCCCTCTCTCTAAAATAATTAAATAAATAAATAAATTTGTTAAAGAATTCAAAAAAACAAGGATAGTATAAGAACCCCCTGGGACATCTCCAGACATACCAACATCCAAATCATAGGGATGCCAGAAGGAGAAGAAGAGCAAGAAACTGAAAACTTCCCTAATTTGGTGAAGGAAATACATACAAGTGCAGGAAGCACAGAGAGTCCCAAACAAGTTGGACCAAAGAGGACCACACCAAGACACATCATAATTAAAATTCCAAAGGTTAAAGACAAAGAGAGAATCTTAAAAGCAGGAAGAGAAAAGCAGGGAGTTACCTACAAAGGGTACCCATAAGACTGTCAGCTAATTTCTCAAAAGAAACTTTGCAGGCTAGAAGGGACTGGCAAGAAGTATTCAAAGTGGTGAAAAGCAAGGATCTACATCATAGAGTACTCTATCCAGCAAAGCTAAAGCTATCATTTAGAATGGAAAGGCAGATAAAGTGCTTCCCAGACAAGGTAAAGCTAAAGGACTTCATCATCACCAAACCATTATGATATGAGATGTTAAAGGGACTTATATAAGAAAAAAATCAAAACTATGAACATTAAAAGGGCAACAAATTCACAACTATCAACAACTGAATCTAAAACAACAAGCCAAGCAAACAACCAGAACAGAAACAGAATCATATATATGGAAATCACTTGGAGGGTAATCAGCTGAGAGGGGGAAAGGGTAGAATGGGGGAAAAGGTTCAGGGATTAAGAAGCATAAATGGTAGGTACAAAATACACAGGGAGATGTTCAAGATAGTATAGGAAATGGAGAAGCCAAAGAACTTATATGCATGAGCCATGGACATGAACTAAGGAGCAGACTGATGGAAGGAATGGGGGTACTGGACAGAGTGGGGAGGGAAAAATTGGAACAACTGTAATAGCATAATCAATAAAATGTATTTTAAAAGCATTGGGAAGGGATATCTTGGCTGTGGAGGTCCCTCCCCACTGAGTGGCAGGGAGCCCAAACTGAGTTCTAAAGCTGGCATGAGAAGTCCCTACAACTTCTGGTTGTCCCAGGTGTTTCTCTTAAAGGACCAGTGCACAAACTTACTCACTGTTGAACTCAGTTGCTCTAAGCTCCAAGACTATGGCAGCAGCTTGAAAAGCACCAGGGATACACGGGGAGAAACTGAATTGTCTGGCATCAGGCAATGGATGGAGGGGGAGCTTTCTCTCAGACAGAAGCTCTGAAAGAAGCCATTGTTCCTTACCTGAGCCCTCACCCTGCAGGTTCAGGCAGGCATCATATCTGAGTCTCCATTAACCTGACTCTGTTCCCCACACCCTGGTGATTCCCTGAGACATTGCCCCACAAACTTTCCAGCCCACCCAAGCCACTTCCAGTGGCTTTTGCATACAAATTACCTATCTTGGCTCATGCTGTGGATTTTCCTAAAATCTCTCAAAGGTTCACAAACTCCAAACATGCAGCATCTGGCCTCTGGATGCTCCATATAGCAGCCAGCCTCAGTTCACAGCTTAGCCTCTCCCAGGCACCTCCCAAGAGGTTGCAGAACCAATACATCCTTTGGTCAGCTTCAGAGCACAACAGAACACCACCTTGTCACCTCCACAAATAACACACACAAAGGACAGTCCCACCAAACACCAGAGCCCACTAAGGCAAACCATGCTTTGGTAGGATCAGCCCCTGTACAACAGCTCCTCCACTGTAGTCGTGGCCGGTTGTCACAACCAATTGCCTGAGGGTCAATCTCCTGATGTGCCAACAGCAATCAAGCCTGAATTGCAACAAGAGCGTGAACACAGCCCACACGAGAAACACACACCACTCACCAAGAACAGGACACTTGGCAGCTCTACCTAATATAGAGAAACAAAAAGAGGGAGGCAGTCAAAATGAAAAGACAAAGAAACATATCCCAAATGAAATAACAGAACAAAGCTCCAAAAAAGAACAAAACAAAATGGAGACAAGCAATCTCCAGATACAGAGTTCAAAACAATCGTTACAGGTATGCTCAACAATCTCAGTGAGAACTTCAACAGAGATAGGAGACATAAAAATGGAGATTAAAAAACATAAAAAAGAACCAGTTAGAAATAAAGAGGCCCTGGCCAGGTAGCTCAGTTGGTTGGAGCATCATCCTGATGTACCAAGGTTGCAGGTTTGATCCCTGGTCAGGGCACATACAAGAATCAACCAATAAATGCATAAATAAGTGGAACAACAAAATCGATGTTTCTCTCTCTCTTTTCTACTCCCTCTCTCTAAAAACTATCAATACATAAAACAAACAATCAAAGGGGAAATTGTTTTTAAAAAGAAATGAAGAATACAGTAATTGAAATGAAAAAATACATTAGAGGAAATCAATAATAATTAGATGAAGCAGAAAATGTTCAAGGAACTTCTGTTAAGTAAAAGAAAAAACAATAAAAATATATGAATACTAAAGAGGCAATATCTATCAACAATTACATTAAATGCAAATGGTCTAAATACTCCAATCAAAAGACATAGGCTGGCCAAATGCATGAGGTGTCTCCAAGGGACTCACCTCAGACTGAAAAACACAAAGACTGAAAGTAAAGGGATAGAAATAGTTGGTTCATGAAATGTAAAAAAATAACAAAAAGCTGGGTTAACAATATTTATAACAGATAAAACTGACTTGAAAACAAGGCTATAACTAGTGACAAAGAAGGACGCAGCAACCCCACTTCTGGGTATTTACCTGAAACCCAAAACACTAAATCAGAAGGACATATGTATCAGTATGTTCACTGCAACATTACTTGCTATAACCAAGACAGGGAAGCAATCTAAGTGGCCACCAATAGATGAATGGATCAAGAGGAGTAGTTGCATATAGACGATGGAATATGATTGGAATACTACAATAAGGAATGAAATACTGCAATCTGCAACAACACGGATGGGCCTGGCGGGTATTGTGCTGAGTGCAATAAGTCAGAAAGAGAAAAACAAATACCATATGATTTCACTTACGTGTTGAAATCTAAAAAACAAAATAAAAGGAACAAACAAAATAAATGTAGATACAGAGAACATTGTCATGGTTGCCAGATGGGACGGATCAGGGTGGATGGGTGAAAAGAAGGGGAAGGGATTAAGAAGTACAGAGGAGAAAAGATGGCAGCTTTACTCTAGGCAGCATGTTTCTCGGCTTCTGTGAAGAGGAGGGAAACTCGCGGATCGGTGGAGAAACAGAGCAAGTGGCCTAGGTTACCGAATCATTTTTGAAAGCAGGACATCAAAAATTATTGCGATCATTGAAAAACCAGACAGTAAAAAGACTGCTTCATCACAAAAGGGACCCAGGGATCAGTGCAAGGACCAGGGGTTTGCAGTCCCCAGGCCCGGTGCTCCCGGGTCTGCCTCAGGGCTCCTGGGAGAGGGGAGTTGCTGCTCCCTCCCCCAAATATGGGGGTTGAGCAACACCAGGGGAGAACTTGTTGCTTGAAGGCACAGAGAGGCCAGTTGGACTAAGGGGAAAAAAAATCACCCAGGGTCTGTGAACACCAACCCAGAGCAGTGGGAGAAGTGAGGGCCTCCAGCCGGCATGACTAGCGGCGGCCTGGAAGAGCACCTGCACCCCTAGCCCTTTGGGAGTGTGGATCGGTGGAAAACCCAGAGATTGCAGCGTGGATCCAGGAAAGGGCACGGGCGTTCTCAGGTTTCTGGAGCCTGCAGTGCTGAACTGTGGAAGCTCGTGCCCCATCGGGAATCCTGACTCTTGCGCTGTGATCCCGGAAGGGATGTGGTGCTTAGTGCGTTCCTAGAGCCCGAAACTCAAAAATTTCCAGCCAGCCCAACCAGGGGCAGCCTGGAAGTGCGTCCACACTCCTAGCCCAGTGGGAGTGTGGATCAATTGAAAACCCAGACATCGCAGCCCCGATCCAGGAAAGGGCATGGGCGTTCTCAGGTTTTGGGCATTGCTGAACTGTGGAAGCTCGCACCCCATCGGGAATCCTGACTTTCGTGCTGTGAACCCGGAGGGGACGTGGCACTTAGGGTATTCCTAGAGCCCGAAACTCAAAAATCTGGTGGATGGGCATGCCCTTTTACAATTCCCAAAGAGGGCACAGTGAATCCCAAGACATCGCAGGTGCCTCCTGAGATCATAGAGCTGGAACCCTGCCAGGACCCCGGAGCCCAGAAGAACTTGGCAGTGAGCTCCAGAGAGCGAGTGTCCTCGGGAGCACCCAGGGTACCTGAGAGACTTGCTGAGTTTTGGCTGGGAAAAGTGATAAGCATTTCAAAGGTCCCTCAGCCAGCTGAAGCCAGCAAGATCAGAAAAACTGGTCTGGCCAGTTAGAAACCAACAAGAGTTTTTTGTTTGGTTTGGTTTGGTTTGTTTTTTTGTGGCTGTTGTTGGTTGATTGATTTTATCTTGTGTTTTAAGTGACATTTTATTTTTCAATTCTTATTATTTTTATATCTCTCAATCCCTTATGTTTCTCTTCCATTCATCCTAGTATTATTCCTTCCACTCCAAACTTATCTCTCCTGCACTCCATCTTCTGCTTTTTTTTTTTGATCTTGCAAGTTACTGTAAATTTGTATAATCTTTTTTTCACTTTTCTGACATTTTTTATTTTAACAGTATTTTAGTATTCCTTTTCTTTCTGTATAATCTTCTTTGCTTGGCTGGTTATACTGTCATTTGATAGATTCCCCCGGTATCTCAGTCACAGAGTGCTGATAATCTACTATCCTTCATCTGTGTTCCATTAATACACCTCTCAAGGTTCTATACTCTTTATTCTTGTTATCTAGATCTCATTGATTCTGCCACAAGGCTGTCGCTTTACTATTACTGTTAATAAGACCTAATTCATACAATTGTAAATACTACTCAATACCCCTACCTGATCTCAGCCCACTTTGCAATTTCCTGAAGTATACTATTGTGGGGGTTGTCTCTATTCTTTTACACACTACTCCTATTTACTAATCTTTATTCCAACCCTACCTTAGAATCTGACCTCCCACAGCCTCACAGCTTTCTAGATCCAACTAACAATCCTCTCGTCCCCAATAAGAGTCTTACCTTCTTTCCATCCTTTCTAAAATGTGGATAGTGGGGTGGAGGATCATGGTTAACACTATAAGGAGCCAAAGGATAACCGATCTCTTCTCTACTGGCTGCTAATGTAAATATCATAGTGTACCGTCTTGCTGTCTTAAACCATTTTGCCTTACTCCTTCAACTGATCACAAAAAAGAGAAGGGGGAAGTTGTGAACACCAGGATACACAAAGGAGACTGCACCACTGAATCTCACAAGTATTCTAAGTATTCTACCACAGAAGTTCACACCATAATTACAGGGAACCAGAAGAGGTAAATTTAAGAAACAGAGGTTAACAAGAAGAAACCCATGAACAATGAGAAAACAAAGAAACAATCCCCAATTGAAGGGAAAGGAGGAAGCCTCAGGAAAAATGCTAAATGAAATAGAGGCAACTCAACTATCAGATAGTGAGTTCAAAACAATGATTATCAGGAAGTTCAATGAACTCACAATGAGCTATCAGAAACTACAGGAAAACTACAACAATCTCACTGCAAACTATATAAACATGAAAAAGGAAATAGAAACTCTCAACAAGGGCCAAGAGGAAATGAAGAATACAATTTCTGAACTGAAGAACACAGTAGAAGGAATGAAAAGCAGGCTTGATGAAGCAGAAGATCGGATTAGCGAGCTAGAGGACAAAGTAGAAAACAACACCCAGAAAGAGCAAGAAAAGGGATTAAGAAGTACAAATTGGTAGTTACAAAACAGTCATGAGGACATCAAGTATAGCATAAGAAAAATAGTCAATAAAATTGTAATAACTGTATGGTGTCAGATAGGTACTAAATTTATTGGGATTGATAGGGGGCTTAAGACTTGGAAAATTTTAGCTTAAGGTAAATAGCCATAAATCTAGCAAGTAATGTGTATGTTAAGTTTTTGTTTCAGAAACTACAGATAAGGCCCATCTGGCACCTGAGAAAAAGCGGCTGACCTTCTGGTGTGCTAGCTAGAGATTACTGCCTGGAGACATCCATATCGGGAAGAAGCAGATGACTACCCCTCCCCCTTGGAATTTCAAGGCTTTCACCAACCCGTTTGTCCTCCCCTAACTCCCTTATAAAAGATCTGGGCAAGAAAGAAAGGGGAAGATGGTTTGTTAGGGTATGAACCCACCACCTTCTTGGATTGCTGGCCATCTGAATAAAGCGCCTATAAAAGATTCAATCACTGTCATTGCTTACTGCATTTGGTAGTGACAGGCAGCCCGAACGCCAGTGTCTTTTCCAGTTACAGGATGACCATTTTGTAAGATATAAAAATGTCTAAACACTATGTTATACACCTAAACTAATATAATATTTTATGTCAATTTTAAGTGAAAAAAATCGCACTAGGATTTTGCAATTAAGTCCTGAAAAGGGCTAGGAATTACAGATTTACATAAGCTTTGACATGTTTTCCTTATGTCAATAAAGATACAAATTCAGCTGATTTTCCCTCACAGTCATTAAAATAAATTAGGACTAGTATAGTATTTTAAATGTCAAAGTACTCTAGGGACAAGCACAAATAATCATGTGCTAAAAAAAAAAAAGAAAAAAACACCTGATTACTGAAACTGACCCATCTCACATCTTGAGATTTTCTTGCCTAATAAAAAAAATCCTGTTTAGTTCCACAACTTTCCAGGCTTGTATCACATCTCTCAATCAACTTACATATAATTGCCCAGGTGCTAGTGGACACTGTGATGAAAGGACTGCAATATTCAACAGAGAAAGAAATTTAAGGAAAGAAACACAAATATTAGAATAAAAAAAACAAGATACACCACTTGCTTTACAGTAGTCAGAAGAAAACCCACATTCAGAAAGTTAAATAAACATAGCCCTCAGCTGAGACAGAACCCCTGGATTGGGACAGTCCTGGGGAGTAGGTGAGGGACACCTAAACAGGAACATGGGCGCTCCACACACCCCTCTCCTGTAGGCACTAGAGCGCTCCCCCTTCCCCAGGCTCCCATTCTCACAGTGAGCAAACTCCCAGCCTGTTTCAGTTTATGAGTCTGACCCAAAAGATCACCCAAATTCATAACACCTTTGCCCATGAGACAGAACACTTGATCTTCACAGACTTCTCCATGTGTACAAATTACACTCTTGAATGCATCTAAACTGTGGCTGCAAAACTCCAACATAATATTTAAGAATGGTTGTACTTACAAAGCCGCAACCACAACCTGAGAAAGGGCATCGCCCCCCTCCCCCATGTGCACGGGCGCCCCAGCTCTCCAGGGCTGCAGCTTCTCAGTGTACAGGCTCCTCCCGTGGCGGGTGTGAGCAGGTAAGACCCTGGCGGGGAGACACCCCCCCAGGAAGATCCACTGTGCCTTCAAGTACTTCCCTTCGCAGGCTAAAAGGGGCCTTAGGTGGGGTCACTGTAGTTGCTTTGGAAGAATTTTGATTTTCAAATGATACAAAATCCGTGTTTGAACAATCCAACAAAATCACAAACCCAGCATTCATATGGGTGGGAGAGAAGAAAAGTGTATGGCACTTTGCTAGCTCAACAAAAATCCTCGAGTATTAATTCCTGGGGGGGGGGGGGGAGTGTCAGTTAATTATTAAATGTCAGTTGATTACTTTTATGGCAAGAAATTGGTTTATAAATAATTGATCATACTTGAATATTTGTGCTCTGCAAATCTAAGGCCTGGAATTTCGCTTGAAAACACCCAAAAGTAAAGAGCAGCCCTCAGAAACTTATTACCCACGCTGAGGGGAAGAAAATAGTGAAACCAGAATTCTTAACAAAGGAATTGATAACCTGGAATGCTTTTTTTCTGAAATTTACCTTTTTCTTGCTTGGTTGGAAATATTTTATAATGCTGAGCTCTATTCACTAAGTACATTTTACGCTTACTGAAAAACGGTGACATAAATAAGTGAATAAATGTATTCAAGGTGACAAACGGGAGCGGGGAGGGGACAGTGCTGACAGGTGAGGATCCCCCAGTAAAGTTTTCAAAGAGGAACCTCCGCGCAAAGAACTTCCCAAAGGACGTCTGTGCCCAGGGAAGGTCCTGGGGGAGAGGTGCAAGGATTTCATGGAAAGTAGTTTGAGATGATCATTCTATTTTCTCTCACGTGAAATATCTACGGACAAATTTAACCTTTAAAAGTGATCCATCTCTGGCTCTGGGTGAAAATTATAAATATTTAAATATCAGGTCTGTTTGAAATGCACCATGGAGAACAAATTATCGATAATGATAGTGTGAGCTGCAGAAGTGAGCTTGGCTTTAAGAACTCGGGAGGGATCTGGAAATTTAGAAACTTATTTCCGGTCCCAGAAGAGCTAAGAGCTTGGGCTGTGGATTTGAGACTGTTTCCCAAACATTTGGAAAACTCCGTTGAAAACTGATGCCCCCTGTGGGGAGAAAGGAGGTGAGGCCGAACAGAAAGAAGTTGGAAAATCCCAACAAGAGGAATGAGAAAGTAGGAGCCTCCTTCTCCGCTCCTGATCCAAAAAAAAAAAAAAAAAAAAAAAAAAAAAAAAAAAATTATGGCAGGAAGACCTCTCTGGTAGTTGCAGAGGTCAACAACAAGGACTGGCTAGACCCGGATCATTCCAAGACAAAGGAAAAATTAACAGAGAGGGATCCCAAAGCTCATTATACCGTTATTATAATAAAAACTGACACCACAAGTAGAAGGCAAACTGACGGGCACAAAACGCCGAGACACCGGAGAAAGGCCCACGTTAGGAACGAGGCCCCCTCCCAACAGAAGGCGGAGGCAAACTTTGGCGCCGGGAAGCTTTGAGACCCCCACCCCCGCAACAACAACAGCAGCACTAAATCGAAAGGACTGACGGGGGCGCCGCAAGCTCACCCTGGAGTTGGCTGCGCGCACTCAGTGTGCGCTTCTCGCTTCTTTCACGCCGGTGCCCAGGCTCCCGGTCTCTTTATTTTTCTCCACCTGAATAAAACTTGCTTTATTCTCACCCCCATTCATCCTCGAAATCTTTCCTAGTTGAGTCACGGACCTGGAAATCCCTTCACACTCGAAAGGTCCTGGACTGGGCGGGGCGGGGCCAAGGACTGGGGACTGCGGACCACAGCTCCTCCCAGGTCCCAACCGAGAGACCGGCCCTGCGGACGCTCCTCGCGGTCACCGCACCACCTGCGGGGACTCGAGGCTGCGGACGCAGAGCTGCCCAGACAGGCGCGGGCCTAGTTGCCACGGGCAGCGATGGCAGGAGACTGGGGTCCCAGCGGAGCCCACTAGTGGGCTCAGGACCACAGACTCAGAAGGTGACCGTGGAAAGGCAGCCCCACCACTTCCTATTCCAGCCTATTGGGACCAGCCCCCGTCCTGTCCCACAACCGCCGCACACTCTCCACGTCCAGGTTTCCTGGGTCTCCCTGAGTCCTGCCACGGCGCCTGCGACCAGTGCTGATCACAGAGTGACAAAGGCTGCGGCACAGCCACCATGGATCGATGGTTAAGGGCACAGAACTCGGTCTCATGTGCGCCAGGGGTAGTGCCAAGGGGGGCTTTCGGTGCCCCACGGTCTCACCTGGCAGCGGCCCTGATTGGACAGTTCACAAGACCCACCTCCTTGTGTCTAAGTGACAGCTGGTGAGAGGAGTTCTGGAGGAGTCAGACTTGGCATAAGGATGGAAGGCCACTCACTGAAACTCTGACCCTTGTTTAGAAAACTCAAATGCCGCTTCGCCATCTGTAATAAGAAGTCTTTCCCTATTTTAGTCTTGATCCTTGCCAGCCTTGAGCCTTCCACCCATCCCTTCCCCAACCCATTCTCTTGGTCCTTAATAGAAAGAATCCCAGAGCACTTGGCTCTGGTGGGAAGTTGGAACCCAGCAGCCCTAGTCTGGACACAAGGAAAATTCTCAGTGTACCCAGAGGCTGTGAGATGTGTTCATTACATTCTCAGGTGTAGGAGGTCTGTCCAGAAAAAGTCCAACCATTGTTAACAAGAACGGTTTACATGACACTGATGTCACCTGGCAGGCAAGGAAAGTGGACTGGAATGCACATGCGTGAACAATGACAACTTCACTGTACTAGTCAGTGGAGGTAGTAGACCCCCATTCAGTGAACTTGTGTCCTGTGTGGCCACCACATTCAAAATGACTGAGAGAGTGGAGCAACACATCTGCATCAAATTTTGTGCTAAGTTTGAACATTCGTCCACAGAAACTATTCAGATGATTCAGAAGGCTGCAGCTATGGGCAACTGGTGATTAACAGCTTCATCAGGACAGCATGTCCGCTCATGCATCATGTCTCCTGCAGAGATTTTGGCCAAACATCAAATCACCCAGGTGACTCAGCCCCCCTACAGCCCAGATTTGGCACCCTGCAACTTCTGGCTTTTCCCAAAACTAAAATCACCTTTGAAAGGGAAGAGATTTCAGAGGCCATGGGGCAGCTGATGGTGATTGGGAGAACTGTGTGAGGTCCCAAGGTGCCTACTTTGAAGGGGACTAAGGTGTCATTGTCCTATGTGCAATGTTTCTTATATCTTGGATCTTCTTCAATAAATGTCTCTATTTTTCATAAGACATGGCTGGATACCTTCTAGACAGACCTTGTACATTTTATACTGAGATGACATTTAATTTTGATCAGTTTTGCATTAGTCCCTAGAGAATTTTGAAATGTAAATGGCTATAATATTCCTAAAGCAACTGATTCTTATTTTCACTGCTATAAGAAAAACAATAGATTGTATAAATATGGGATGCACTCAGAAACTACTTTCCCCCACCCCCAGCTTTCTTGAAGTATGGTTGACTAAAAAAAATTTTTGTCTGTAGTTTAAGATGACAATGTGGTGATTTGATATATGTACACTATATTGTATACTTGAAATTTGCTAAAATAGTGAACCAAACTGTCTCAACACACACACACACATACATACACACCACAAAGTATGTGAAGTGATGGGTGTGTTAATTAACCTGCAAATTCTAATATGCCTGAGAGAGTAGATTGCAAAACTTTTGGCATTGTGTTTTGTTTGGGGAAATAATGCTCAGATACTGAGACTACCTTTACCAACAGTTATTTAACACAAGTTCACTGTGGAAATTGTAATAGTTTCACAAGGCAATATCATCCAAAATAATGTCTCTTAACAAGCCAACAAAGAAGTAGCATATGCCACACCAATAACAGACTAATTACACTTGTTCCAAGCAAGGGAAGATGAAGGAAATAAAGTTCAAATTTTGTTGAAGTGTACCTTTTCTAAGTTGGTTCTCCAGAGGCATGGCTTAGCCTAACCAGAGCTGAGGTGCCAATGCAAAATAAAATCTGCTGTGACAGCACATTGGTAGGAACTACTGCACTGGTGTTGACAGGCAAGATGGTCTTCCAGGGGCCACTGTAGGGTTTGAGCCACTGCTGGTAAAAGACTCACCTTTATCTTGGCAGGGGCTAATCCCCAAATGTCTTCAGAGGGCAATTGAGATAAGCAAAGGGCATCCCTGCCCAGACCAACACTCTGGATGGTCCTCATGTATGTTCCTATTTATAGTCCCAGTGTCCCCTAGCCATAGGTGCTTCTTCATATGTTCTTACCCATAAGCCCCCAGCAGGGACCCTCAGCAGCTGAGCTACTGAGTGCTTATTGATAGCTACAGACATTGAATTATGACACCTTGATGCAGTTTCTTTATGCTATAACAAATTTACTTATAAAAACCACTTCATTCTTAAATCAAAATAACTTCGCTCTGAAAAACAATTTCACTTTTGTCATAAAAAAGTGAATTTGAAAGTATATCAAACCAATACACAGTACATTGCACAGTTCCTAGTGCATTAATTCATTAATTAATTTCAACAATTTTGTTAAAATATAATGCATTTGCTATACATGGCACTTTGTTGAAGTGTACAATTCAATAGTGTTTTGTATATTCACAGATACATGCCATTGTCCCCAGTCAATTTTGAACATTTTCATCACCTCAAAGAGAATCCCCTTTCTCCTTCAGCTTTAATTCCCAAACTGCCAATCTTCCTCTCCAATCTCCAGTTTTAGGGGTTCCACTCCAAACCCTAACTTACTTTCTGTCTCTAAAGATTTCCATGTTCAGGGCTTTCATGTAAAAGGAATTCTACTATCTATGGTCTTTGTGATGGACTGTTTGATTCTAGCCATTGTAGTGGTTTTGTAGTGGTCTGTTATTAGGGCTTTGATTTGCATTTCCTTGATGACTAATTGTTTCTAGCATCTTTTCAAGTGCTCTTGGCCATTTGTACGTTTTACTTTAAAAAACAGGTATTCAGCCCTGGCTGGGTAGCTTAGTTGGTTGGAGCATCATCCTGATGCACCAAGGTTGTGAGTTCAATCCCTGATCATGGCACATACATGAAGCAATCAATGACTGCATGGACAGATGGAGCAGCAGGTCGATGTCTGTCTGTCTCTCTCTCTCTTCCCCTTCCTCTCTCTCTCACTGAAATCAACTAATACAATTTTTAAAGAAATGGATATTTAATTCCTTGCTATTTTAAATTAATTTATTTAACTTTTTGTAGTCAAGTTATAAACTGTTCTCATTTTTCAATACAAGCTCCTTATCATATATATAATTTGCAAAATGTCCCTCCATTCTGTGGATTGTGTTTTTCACTCTCTTGCATTAAATTTTTTACTTTTAATTTTGGCAGTATACACATGCAATAACATTTACATTTTTAAGTGTATTTAGTTAGTAGTATGGAGTACACAGATATTGTGAAACTAACCTCCAGAAAAATTCTTATCTTGAAAATGGAAACTATACCAATTGGAAAACAACTACCCATTCTCACCATACCCCAGCCCCTGGCACCCACCATTCTACTTTTTGTCTCTATGGATTTGACTACTCTAGGTTCTCACACAAATGGAATTACAGAGTAGTTGACCTTTTGCGACAGGCTGATTTTGCTTAGCATAATGTCCTTAAAGTCCTTCCATGTCGTAGCTTGTGTCAGAATTTGCTATTTTTAAAACTGAATGACATTCTATTGTATGTGCCACTTCCTTTTTTAACCATTCAGCCATTGATGGACACAGGTTACTTGCAACTTTTGTCTGTTGTGAATAATACTAATATAAACACGAGGTGTAGCCCTGGCTGGTGTGTCTCAGTGGATTGAGCACCAGCCTGTGAACCAAAAGGTCGCTGGTTCGATTCCCAGTCGGGCACATGCCTGGGTTGCAGGCCAGGTCCCCAGTAGGGGGTGCTTGAGAGGCACAAGCACCACACCACATATTGATGTTTCTCTCCCTCCCTCCCCTCTCTAAAAATAAATAAATAAACATAAGTGGACATACGAATATATCTGTTTGAGTCCCTGCTGTCAACTCTTTAGCATTATTACACATAAGTAGAATTGCTAAATCAGATATAACTCAGTTCCTAATTTTTTGAAGAACTGCCATGTTGTTTTTCATACACGTGACATTTTATATTCCCAGCAATTTTGCACAGGGTTCCAAAGGGTCTGTTCACTTTCCTGATGGTGTGCTTTGAAATACAAAAGTCATTAATGTGATGAAGTCTAAATTACCTAATTTTTCCCCATTACTGCCCTTGGTGTCATAGCTGACAATTCTTTGACAAATCCAAAGTTAGGAATCTTTTTTTCTGTTTTATCTAAGTCAGTTACAGGTTTAATGTTGTACTGGGTCTTTGGTCACTTTTGGTAAATTATAGCATGGTGTATAAGTGTACAACCTGCATTTTTTCCCATTTGTCTGTCCATTTGGCCTAGTACCAATCTGTAAAAAGAATATTCTTTTTCCATTTGGTACCTTTGTTAAGTATCAGTTGACCGTAAATGTAGGGGTTTGTTTCTGTTTATTCCATAAATGTATATATCTATCCTTGTCAGTACCACACAATCTTGTTTTGTCTAGTATAAAGTTTTGAAATCAAGAAATGTTAGTTGTAGTACTTTGTTTTTATTTTACAAGATTGGTTTTGTTATTCTGGTTCTATTTCAATTCTACATAAATCTATGAAACACTATTTTGTGAAATAGTGCTATTTTAGGAATGTTAAGTCTTCTGAACCGTGAATTGGGACATTTTCCTTTGACCATGGTTTTTAGTGTTCAAAGTGTTCATTTTGCTTTTTAAGTTTAGTTTGATGTTCTTTTTTTTAGTTCTTGGAGATGTAACTCCTAAGTGGTAATTTTATGTCTTTCTTAATACAGGTGTTAGTTGAGACAAACACCTTAGTCTCAAGGTCTGGGCAGTTCTAAATGTTAAAGTTAGGTCCCCAGTTAGGGGCATGTAAGAGGCAACCACACATTGATGTTTTTCTCCCTCTCTTTCTCCCTCCCTTCCCTTCTGCCTAAAAATAAACATAAAAATCTCTTTTAAAAGTTAATAAATAAATGTTAAAATGTTGCATAGTATTTTGTAGATGCAACTGTAAACAGGATGCGCTTACCAGAACTCAATGAAAGCAGCCAACTGCAAAGAAGACACTGATGTGTAATTGACCAAACAGTGTATATAAGTAATGGCTAACTAAGCCTCCCTTCAGGGAGGAAGAACAAGATATGAATCCCTGCTTCTTGCTGCAAGTAAATAAAACTATCCTGTAACAAGCACGTACTTATTTTTTAATGGAACACAGTTCAGTAACAGGTGTTAATTGATACAAACCTTCCTTTTACTAGTCTTTGTGCTGCATAGAGTCCTTGTATATTTCTCCTCTGGTATGTTTGGGCATCCCTAGAAGCTTTTAAGTAGAGACTAGATCTAGTAGCTCTCACACTTTAATCCACTGCTTTTATACTGTAGTTTGGTTCATATGTGAAAGGGTCAGGCCAGTTTCTCAAAGTGCCAGACTGCTCATGACGCAGTCAGACCAGTTTTCCAGTCCCCTGGACTGCCCATGACTCAGTTATCCCGACTTGCTTGGTAGCCCTCAGCTTAATGGAAACTCTCTGCCACCTCATACAAAAGACCTCTGATGCCAGCCATAACGGTCGGTGGTCAGGCTGACCCTCCTGTTCCTGGGAACAGCCCAGCCCTTTACCTAACCCATTGTCCTGTCTCACATCCTGGAACCCTGAGGCACCCGCCCAGAAGAGTAAGAGACTAACCTTCCCCTATCCCCTCCACAAACCCCACGCTTTTTCCAAAACCCCATTCTTGCCTCCCCGAGAGGCTGCAGTCAGTCTGGACTCAGCCCACCTGTAAGCACAGCATCAAATAAAGGCACTTGAATCAGATCATCCAGCTCCTCCTGCCTCTATCTCTAGCACATTTCTACCAATATGGTGGTCAGGTTTTTTGGTGGGAAAATGTTCTCTTCTGTTATTGAAACCAGAGAAAAACAGTGTTCGTGTTTCCTGTCACATACCAAACCCAATAAGCAGAGACAGGGATTGAATCTTTATGGGCACTTTATTCAAATGGCCGGCCATCTGAGAAGACAGCGGGTTTGTACCCTAACAGACTGTCTTACATTTCCTTCCAAGCCAGCCTTTTTAAAACAGAGAACAAGGTGTGGTGAGGGATATTGAAATTCAGGGAAAATTAGATTAAAAACTGCAACATTCTTGCCCTGGGTGGTTAGCTGTCCCCAGGCAGGCAGGTAGGTATCTCTCTCTCTCTAGAACACAGTGGCTTGATTGTCTCAGCTGTGCCCCAGGTCAGCTGTCTCTCCTGGGAGTGGGCCATACCTACAGTTCCTGAAACAATAGTGATAGCGGACTCAAGCTTAGAAAATTTTAGCTTAAGGTAAAAACTTATAAGTCTAGCAAGTAATGTGTATGTTAAGCTTTTGTTGCAGAAACTATAGATAAGACCCATCCTGGCTCCTGGGAATAGCAGCCGACCTCCTGGGGCACTGCTAAATATTACTGCCTAGGGACATCTGGACCTATGTTCCAGGGAGAACAGACAACCACCCCTCTTGGGAAGATTTAACTGCCCAGAACAGGAATGCTGCAGCTTTGCTCACCTAATCCTCCCTAAATCTCAAAGCCCTCGCCGCACCTTATTTATTCTCCCCCACCTCCTTATAAAAGATCTGGCCAGGAAAGAGAAGGGGAAGATGGTTTGTTAGGGTATGAACCCGCCACCTTCTTGGATCCAGCCATCTGAATAAAGCGCCCATAAGATTCCATCACTGTCATTGCTTATTGAATTTGGTAGTGACAGGCAACCCAAACGCCAGTGTCTTTTCTGGTTACCATAGCTTTAACATATGCATTACCTAGTAAGTGTATTAACTATTTACTAAAATTTTCAACTCTTGAGTCTCCTATCATTATGATTAAACCTGTCATGTTTTTGAAACAAACCCCCTAGACTATGAACTTCAAACACGTTCTTAGTATCGATTCCTCCTCTTTTGTCAAAGAGGACACCTGAAGGTCTCGGAGTGTCTGAAGGTTCTTCCCACAATCAGAAAAGGTTTTGGCAAAATTGCCTTTCTTTGACAGACAGCCTAAGTTACGGAGAACAGAATGATTTGAGTATACATAAAATATTTCCCCTCATTTCCTGCCTAAGTCATGAGGCAAAAGTTTTCCCCCAGTTTTATGGTGAGAACCTATTTAGACTCCTGTAGAAAAAAATTCCTAAATTTTGAGGTGCTACTTAAGACCGGACTTGAAACCAGAAAAGACACCAACCGACATTCGGGCTGCCTGTCACTACCAAACCCAATAAGCAATGACAGTGATTGAATCTTTACAGGCACATCATTCAGATGGCTGGCGATCTGAGAAGATGGCAGGTTCATAACCTAACAGACCATCTGTCTTCTCTTTCCAGGTCAGACTTTTTATAATGGGGAATAAACAAGGTGTGGCAAGGGCTTTGAGATTCAGGGAGGATTAGGTGAGTGAAGCTGCAACATTTCTGTCCGGGGCAGTTAGTTGTTCCCAGGGGCAGGTGGTTGTCTGTCTCTCCCTGGAACACAATGGCCCGGATGCCTCCACTTGTCCCCAGGCAGTAATCTTTAGCAGTGCCCCAGGAGGTCGGCTATTCTCCCAGGAGCCAGGATGGGCCTTACCTATCTGTAGTTTCTGAAACAAAAGCTTTAACACACATATTACTTGCTAGACTTATAACTTTTTACCTTAAACTAAAATGTTCCTACTTTTGAGTCCCCTATCAGACTCCCTTAAGTTTTTAACTATGAAGCTAGTCCATTTTGTCTCCAGAAAATTAATCATTAACAGCTTCTGTATGTTAGAAGCTACTAGCTTTAGGTTTCTCTCCTCCATGAAAGTAGTAATTCTCCATATTCACCTGTCTCTCATTTGGGGAGTATTGGTTTCCCATATGATCTCAAATCTCTCATGGATATAAGAAATGTTGTTTTTCAGGGTTTGTTGTTGTTAAGACAAGAGCTCTTTACAAATCAGACCAGAACAATCCATTCATTTGTGTTGTTCTGTATTTTTCCTTGTGACACGAAATCATTTTCACTTATTGATTCTACTGCTAATGACCACTATGTGGACAGTTTCAAAGTTTTTATTTTGTGACCAATGCATCTGGAAACATTCTCATACTGGGATCTCTATATTTGGATTTGTTTTCCTCAAAATAGAAAAATTCCCTAACCTGAATACCTGTTTGTCACCCTGTGGTGTAAGGGCTGACATTTGGGGGTTTTCTTTGTTGTAATGCAAATGCACAACTAAAGCTTTGATTTGGGAGGCATCCACTCCAAAGTGGATCTTGGATAAACACACTGTTAGCCACAGGACTAGATAGAGCCCGGCCACCTCCCCTCACTGAGGCTCCCCTGTTCTAGAAATCTGTTTCGATTTCAGTAACTGAGCAACTTGTTTTCTCTCACCATGCTTTAAATTCCCATTCCTGTGTTTTAAATTCACCGACAAAGAGGCAGCTCATGAAACACTAGGGCCCCATTCCTAACTCCAATTCAAGCAAAACCCCAGGCCCATCAGCGCATGTTCTCTTTCCCTTTCTCCTCCCAGCAACCTTGTTGTACAGCCCCAGGCATGCTGTGTAATTTCCAGGTATCATAAATAATCTTTTTTTCAGTTCCTGATGGTTATTGCTGAAGGACATCTTCAAATTGTAAGAACCACAAGAGCCAACTACAAAACATTCCCGAGTGCTGGCCTCCCAGTGGTTGGAGTGTCCTCCATACACCAAAATGTTTCAGGTTTGATCCCCATCAGAGCACATACCTAAGTTTCCAGTTCAACCCCCAGTTGGGATGCATGTGGGAGGCATAAAATCAATAATAATATCCTCAAGTAAGGATTTAAAAAAATACCCTAAAGATATTTTCCATGGGTTAACTTTTGTGGTATCAGTGCCCTTTTGGGAACAGTATTAACACCCAGACTAAAATAAAATTGGATCCCAAAACTGATGTCACCATATGCATCAACTGAATGAAAATGTTTATTACTCAAAATGTACTTTCAAAGGAGAAAACAAGCAAGGGTAAGCTGGTTCATTGATTTGTGCAAAGGTGAATGGGTTGGCCCTTTCATGTGTGTAAGAGTGGAGGCTGAGTGTTTTCAAGGCTTGGCCCTCCACCCGCTGACACACATAAAGACATGTATCAACTTTCACAACTTCTTTACTGATGATTCTGGGCCAGGCAAGATAAGCAGGTATCTAAAGCCAATTTAGAGTCAAATATCAAAAAGGAGGTCAGAGTTTTATTAATGACAACTGAACAATGACACATTTCATTTAAATGTATTTGAACTTTGAACTCAAATATTAATTGAAAAGTGATGTGAAAAGCACAAGCAACATATAATTAAGATGACACCTTAAAAAATATTTGAATCTATTCATCCTAGGGTACAGGAGAAACCCAAAAAGTCAGTGTGGATCCTGAACTCTCTTCAAAGGTTTTATTAATGTTAGTGTTTATTTTCATTTGTTGTGTTATAGGTGGCACCTTACCAGTGCAGCCTACCCCCATGCAGCAAGAAGCCCCTTTAAGGAAACAGAACTCTCCCTGGCTGCCAAATAAATAGACCAAAGCTAGCGGGTCCTCAGGTACCATGGCTGCAGGGAGTTTGTCCTTCATGAAAAACCTAAAAAACAAACACAACCCTCTAAAGTGTTTGTGTATTTAGAGTGCTTTGGAGATTTATTGATTGGTATCAATGATGTTTTTGTTGAATGACATTATGTGTGCCCAAGTCAGTAATACAATTCCCACAGCAATGCTGAACTTAAAAAAAAAATCCAACCTAGGTGCCCATTAGTTAATGAATGGATCAAAAAACTATGGTACATTTACACAATTGAATTCTATGCAGCAGAAAGAAAGGAGCTTCTACCCTTTGCAACAGCTTGGATGGAGCTGGAAAGCATTATGCTAAGCGAAATAAGCCAGGCAGTGAAAGACAAATACCATATGATCTCACCTTTAACAGGAACCTAAACAACAAAACAAAGAAACAAGCAAAATATAACCAAAGACTCTGAAATAGAGAACAGACTGATAAGTGCTCAGAAGGGAGAGGAGAGGGAATTTCAGGGGAAATGGGGAAGGGTTTACAGGAACAAGTATAAAGGACACATGGATAAAAAACTAGCGGCAGGTGGAAATGGGAGGGAGGAGGGGAGGGCTGGGATGGGAGTAAAAGACAGAAAATTGTACTGCAACAACAATTAAAATAAAATTTTTAAAAAAGAGAAAACTACAGGAGCAAACACAGGGAAAAAAATCCAACTATTTAACTAGTAAAGTGTGTTTATTTGATAACAGCAGAGAACTGTGTCTTGGTGCAAACATACCAGAGCAAAATCTATAGGCAGGTTGAACAAACAAATGAGAAAAATGTTACTTTATAGAGAAAAAGGAGTAAGTTTGGAAGGGGTGCTTTGAATCAAAGTCCATTGTGAGGACTCTTCGATGACTGAGTTTTCACAGTTCCCAGTGGGTGGTCTTGTTGCTGGGTTAGGAGAAATCTTACACCTGTTTGGGTAGTAAAAACACTTTCCTGCTAGAGTGCAAAGTATGTCTCTTCCTGTTATATTACATATTTTTCATTCATAGGGTTTCTCCATAGTGTGAGTTTTTTGTGTCTGTATTTTTGTGTCTCTGTGGGCTTTACCACGTATTTTACATTTATAGAGTTCCTCTCATGTGTGAGTTCTTTCATGCTTTCGAAGATCACTGATATACCTAAATGCTGTACTACATATTTTACATTCATAGGGTTTCTCTCCAGTGTGAGTTCTTTCATGTCTTTGAAGATCACTGACATACCTAAATGGTGTATTACATAGTTTACATTCATAGGGTTTCTCCATGGTATGAGTTGATTTGTGTCTTTTTAAAGACCTGAAAGATATGTAGGCTTTACCACATTTCTTACATTCATAGGGTTTCTCTCCAGTATGAACTCTCTCATGTATTTTAAAAGTCCAGTGGTCTCTGTGAGTTTTACCACATATTTTACATTTATAGAGTTTCTCTCCAGTGTGAGTTCTTTCATGTCTTCGAAGATCACTAAGATACCTAAATGCTGTACTACATATTTTACATTCGTAGGGTTTCTCTCCAGTGTGAGTTCTTTCATGTACTTTAACATTTCTGGAAGACCTGAAGGCTTTACCACATATTGGACATTCATAGGGATTCTCTTCATTGTGGGTTCCTTCATGTTTTTCCAACCACAGTAGGTGACTAAAGACTTTAACACATTCTTTACACTTATAAGGCTTCTCTCCATTTTTTTGAAATTCATATGCTTTGTATCCAGTGTGACATCTGTTGTGCCTACTAAGGGATGAACGGGACACAAAAACTTTTCCACATGTTCTGCAGTCATGCTGTTTCACTCTGGTGGCTTTTTCCTTCAGATTGTGATTTGAAATAAGGCTGAACTTTTCTCCACATGGATTAACCTGTTTACTTTCACAGATTCTCACTACCCTTGGACTTCTATAAAAAATAAGAAGCACAATATTAATGATTTCTTTATTAATAATTTTATATTAATTATATTTATTATGAATTATAGGAAAAGTATAGATAGTCTGTCTTTTCTGAAAATATACTGAGTCTACGGTCATACCACCCTGAACATGCCTGATCTCATCTGAAAATATACTGAATGTTCTCCAAGGCTTTACCCTTGTTATTATAAAACTGAGATGTTCACATATTGAGTTTATTAATGCTGTTTCCAAGTGAACTATTTAGTAAACACGGAACATAGATGTTACATTTGAGAGTATACTTTTAAAATTTTTTCTAAAAAGACTACATTTGAAGCAGAGTTTATTTGTTTGTTTTGTTTGCTACATATTTAAAAAATTTCACAACATATTGGGTTGGCCAAAAAGTTCATTTAGTTTTTTCCATAAAATAAAAGACACATTTTTCACTTACACCAATAACTTTATTGATTTGAATATTTTGAGTATGTTGGTTATCTCCCATGTGGTATAATGTTGATTGTTCTCAGTTAATGTCTTGATTTGACCACTATCAACTTCAATTGGTCTACACGATTGTGGAGCATTGTCCAGGGAGAAATCTTCAGCACAAAACTCTACAAACCACTTTTTAAAAAAATATATATATTTATTTATTTATTTTTAGACAGAGGGGAAGGGAGAGAGAAAGGGAAGGAGAGAAACATCAATATGTGGTTGTCTCTCATGCTCCCCCTACTGGGGACCAACCCAGGCATGTGCCCTGACTAGGAATTGAACTGGAGACCCTTCGGTTCACAGGCCATTGCTCAATCCACTGAGCAACACCAGCCAGGGGTGCAAACCACTTTTTGATACATTTGGTCAGTCACAGCCTTTTCCATACACTGTACAAATCTTTTTTCTTTTTTTTTTTTTGCATTTCATTTGCATTTTTACCTTTCTTGAAATAATAAAACATAATGTGCTGAAAATGTTGCATATTTCCTTCCATTTTCAATATTAAAATGGCTACACAAAAATTCACCAATTTTGATGTTGTTTTTTTTTAATGCACACTGATCTGGCAGCTGTCACAATATAATCTAACAAAACTGTTTTGAATGAAGTAAAAGACAAGTATGTGCAAGCAGAGCCATCTTATGGAAAAAAACAAACTTTTTGACCAACCCAATACTACAATCCTCCCGAGACACTGTTTTCTCTTGCGAGTGTGACTCACCTTAATTTTCTCCTCTGCTTTTCGTACTGATTTTTAATGTCATGTTCTCCCCATCTTTTTCCTAAAAAGGAGACCCAGAAAAATGATTTTAAAGAATTAGAATGATAGCTTGGAGCAAATTATTTGCTCTGAGATCATGAAGTGCTATAGCCATGCCCAGATTATTTACCAGCATCTTCCTTTTCCACATTACAGATCTTGAAACAACATTGTTGAGCAAGAAACTCTTGTTCTCTAACTGATGACTGAAGGGATGTCCTCATCCTTACCTACGGAGGCCAGGTTCCTGAAGGTTTCTGTCATTACATCTCTATAGAGCTTCTTCTGTGAAGGATCCAGTAAAGCCCACTCCTCCAGACTGAAGTTCACAGATACATCCTCAAAAGCCAGGGAGTCCTAAAACACCCCAAATATATAGTACAGTAAAATGTGAGACATTTTACACTGGGCACCTAGACTCCATTTACAGAAAAGTTACCTAAGATTCTCTTGTCTCCAAACATTTTTTCTATGACTTGGTCATTGAAAAGTTACTTTCTCATAAATTTTAACAGCATTTTGAACACCTGGAAATTACTTACACATTCTTACTGTACTCATAATACATCTTCTGATCAGCATGGGAGTTTTGACTTGTTCCATTTCCAAGCCTGGCCTTCACCCCTCCTTAGGCAACCTTGTGGCCCCACAGCTCCAGGGAGACCACCATATTGATGCCGAACTTAGTGCAGACATCCGATTAGCATAGAGCACTACAGCCCAGAACTCCTGGGCTCAAGCAATCCTCCTGCCTCAGCCTCCCAAGGAGCTGGGACTACAGGTGTGCACCACTGCACTTGGCATAATGCATCTTATTTCTCTGTAATATCAGAGTCTTGACCATTTTTTAAAATAACAGAAATGCCATACAGCTGAAACATGTATTATCATTTTAAGACCATTAATTTCTCATGAAAATAATTCTTTCATCTGCTATCACCCACCATTTATAGCAATCCACAAGACAGAGGGTTAAATCTGCATGATGTTTCAATAAATAAACATAGTGAACAATTGGGAGCCTTTCCTTCTATTCCCATAACCCAACATGAGAGTCCAGGGAGCCTGTGAAAATCACTTTCAACAAAGCCAGCTGATAATGTTGTCCTAAAGTCCAGGCCTTTACCAGTAATCAGATGCACTGGCTCAATGCAAATATGCCTGTACAAAAGTATTGCTTGTAATTTATGTAGTATTTATCACAGGCTCAGTTCTTCTTTTCCCTCTCTGTTCAGTTTAGTGGGGCTAGAAGGTTATTTAAAACTTAGAGCTCAGACACAAGAAAGAAGCCATAACAAGTTATACCACAAAACACCAGTAATGCATGCTCAGGGCTGCTGCCTGCCAAATTCTAAAACACATAGTGAGAGAACAGACCAGCAGAGTTCTTTCTGGTCAAAACGCATGGGGTACCCTGGGCCTCACTGCCCTTGAGAAACAGGTTAAGAGCTGCAGATTGCCAGGGAATTCCCTGAAGTCCATGTGGTCGGATGGTGATTTTGGTCATGATTACAGAACACATAAAAGGTTCAACAGTCCTTCCTTTTAAAAGAACACAAAATTTCCATTCTCCAATTTCAAAGAAAAATTTTCCTGGCAAGTCACTCTAGAGGCTGACTTGCCACCTTCTGGTGTGGCTCAGTGGACTGAGTGCTGGCCTGCAAATCAAAGGGTTACCTGTTCGATTCCCAGTCAGGGCACATACCTGGATTGTGGGCCAGGTCCCCAGTTGGGGGCATGTGAGAGGCAACCACACACTGATGTTTCTCTCCCGCTCTTTCTCCCTCCCTTCCCCTCTCTCTGTATAAATACATACATAAGTACATACATAAATCAGATCTTATTTTAAAGAAAAATGGTGAAATAAACTATTATTCTTATATCCACCAGAGCCTTGAGGTTACAGGACAAGTGGCATCTCCAAAATTAAGAAAAAGAACATGTGGTATATTGAGATATGCCCCAAATATTCTGTTCTTACAAGGCCTGTACCAAAAAAAAAAAAAAAAAAAACCCAAAAAACAAAACCCTATATCACCAGAGTCTAGTGCAAAGACAATGAAGAACAATAAAGACAGAACACAAAACCCATGAAATGTAAAACAACTATTTTATTTATTTATTTTTTTATGGAGACTAAGATATGGTGCCTGACTGTGTCTGCAGGTGGAGAGCTCAGGGGGGAAAGAAAAGGTAGGCTTCTGTCACCTCTTCAGTCTGGGAGAGAGCTGCTCCTCCAGCCCTTACCCAAAAGCCAGACAATCCAGTTCTTCCTTGTATGCCCCTGACAGCCTTTGAGCTGTGGTTCACGCACTAGATCTCAGAATGAGTGAGTCCAAGTAAGTTTGCGCATGAGCCCTTTCAGAGGTATGCCTAGGACTTCAGTAGCCCTCTGTGTCACTCAGCCACAATCTCTGCTGGTTTCCACACCCAGAAGTTATGGGTACTTTTCTTTCCAGTGCTGGAATCCTGGGCTGGGGTGCCTGAAGTGGGGTTAAGACTCCTGCTTCTCAGAGGGGCCTTCCACAACCAACATATTTCTCCCCAATTTTTAAACACCACATGTGGATGTGCTACCAGCTCATTCAGTGTCTCTGCCCCTTGAACCAGTCTCCATATGGATTCTTCTGTATATCCTTATGTATAAGAACTATCCAGCTAAATTTGAGGTGGTTCTCAATGATAGTTGTTCTGTCGTTTGGTTGTAATTTTGGTGTAGTCAGGGGAGAACGCGAGTATTGATTTTATATGCTCCACCATCTTGGTGGAAAACACTATTAATACAGCTACTTTAACTGAAACACCCTGGCCAGGTGGCTCAGACTGTTGGTAGCGTTGTCTGATGCACCAGGTTTGCAGGTTCAATATCTGGATGGGGCACATACAGTAATCAACCAATGAATGCATGAATAAAGTGCAACAGCAGGTCGGTGTTTTTTTTTCTCTCTTACTATTTCCCTTCCTCTCTCTTTAAAGTCAAATAAAAAAAGAGTTCATTGCTGATCTTAGCAAGAACCATTAAAAAAATCTTCAGAAAAAAATATGAATGATGAAGGTAGAGGATTAGAAAAAAATGACTGTTGAAAGTGAATAGAGCCCTGGCTGCTGTGGCTCAGTGCTTGAGTTCTGGCCTACAGGCCAAAGGTTTGATTCCCAGTCACGACACATGCCTGGGCTATGGGCCATATTTCCCAGTTGGGGGCATGCAAGAGGCAACCAACTAATGTTTCTCTCCCTCTCTTTCTCCCTCCTTTCTGCTCTCTCTAAAATAAAATAAAATAATAAAATCTTAAAAAAAAAAAAAAAAAGAACCCTGGCTGGTGTGCTTAGTGGATTGAGTGCCAGCCTGTGAACCCAAAGGTCACCAATTTGATTCCTGGTCAGAGCACATATGCCTGGGTTGCAGGCCAGAACCCCCAGCTGGAGGCATACAAAAGGCAACAGATCTATGCATCTCTCACACATCAATATTTCATTCCCTCTCTTTCTCCCTCCCCTCTCACCCTCTCTAAAAATAAATAATTTTTTTTAAATTTTAAAATAAAAAAGAACCATCAACTGGTTGCTTTCTCCTATGCACCCCTACATACCCCAACCCAGGATCAAACCCGCAACCTGGGTATTTGCCCTGACTGAAATTGAACCCACAACCTTTCAGCCTATAAGAGGACACCAACCACTGAACCACACCAGCCAGTGTTTATGTAAGCCTTGGGAAAAAAAAATCCTCAAAACCTGTAGCTAAACTCATCACATTTGTTTCTCATGACATGAGTGTCTATGGGAAACACCAGACAGAACTCACAACAAAAGAGAACTTTTGAAATAAATGGAGTAATTGAAAGATATACAAGCCGATAGCTTTCCTGTAGAGCCACATGGATACACTCAACTGACAAAAGAAGAAAAGCAATTCAACAGAAAAAGAAAGTCTTTTAAACAAATAGTGATGGAGATAAAGAATACCCACATACAAACACACACAGAAAACAAATAGAGACAAAGACCATACATGTTTTACAAAAACTAACTCAAAACACATCAGAGACCTACATGTATAAAGCAAAAGTAATAAACTCCTACACGATAACATGAGGAAATCTAAGTGCAAAAGAACAATGAGGCACTACACATTTATTAAATGGATAAAATTTAAAATGCTCAGAACACCAGATATTAATGGAATGTGAAGGTAATCCACATTCATTGCTGGTGGGAATGAACTGGGCATGCCTACACTGGAGAAAGGAACTTCCTTTCATTAATGAATGTACTCTTACTACATATGGCTAAGGTCCAGCAATTACACTCCATAGTATAGACCTAAAGGAATTGAAACCTTATGTTTATACAAAAACATGTTCATGAATTATTTGCAGTTTATTCATAACTGGCAAGAGTTAAGAGTTAAGCACTATGTGCTTCAAAAGGTAAACAATTAGTGGTAAACCTAAATGACAATCAGTGGTAAATCCAAACTATGAAATATTTTTCAGTGATAAAAAGAAATGGGGTATTAGGCCATGAAAACACAGGAGGAACCTTAAAAGAGCCATGCTAAGTGAAAGAAGCCAATCTCACAAGGCCACACACTGTATCATTCCAAATACATTACATTTTAGGAAAGACAAAACTATGGGCCAAAAAAAAAAGTACAGTGCTACATCCGTACTCATCGTTAATTCGTTCCGGAACTCATGAGGAATGCCGAAACCAATGAGTATTGAAGCATTTTCTCTCACAGGACGGCGTTGTGACTCACACAAGTTCTAGCAAGTGCTACAAGTCCCAAGCAAGAGCCAAGGGCTGAAACATCTTTTTTCTTGTCAAAATGCAATGAGTACAGTTTGAGAGTTCTGAAGATGATGAGTACCCAGGTATGACTGTACTCTGGGTTTGAAGGATTTAGGGGCTGGAGGGAGAAATGATTGAATAACTGGAGCACAGGAGATTAATGGGAAGTAACACTACAATAAAAAATATAAAAATAATAAATACACATTATTACACATTTGCCCAAACCTATAGATCCCATAACACAAATAGTCAACACTAATATAAAGTATGCACTTTAATGCATCAATATTGGCTCAGCAATTCTAACAAATGTACCACAGTAATTCAACATGGAAACAGTAGTGCAAACTCTATGGATGCACAGGGGAGTTGCGGGAACTCTGTACTCTCTGATCAATAATTCCATAAACCTAAAACAGCTTTTAAAGAGTCACATCCATCAAACACTAAAAAAAGATGCAGACAGACTCATTACAACTCACCCCTGATGACTGCCTGATGGACAAAACAAGCCATGTATCATTAAACTGATTTGAACTTATTTCAGTAAGCCAGCAGGGTGCTCTACAGCCTGAGACCAGCAAGGGAGGTGAAACTCCCAAGGAATGCCCTTGTTGGGGAGTGTGGCACTGTGTATTCTCAGAAGTGCCATGGTTATGATCAGTAGATTCTGGAACTCCAATGTGGATCAGCAGTTTCCTGGTGAGTCCTGGTATAGCAGACTTAGTAATATACAGACAAATGTTACCTGGATTTATATTTTCAGCATCTGACTCAAGACATTCCCAGAGTTCTTTTACCACAGAAAGGCAACTCTTAGACAACAGTCCTAGAGTGTCTATGAACATATACTAATGGGCCAACTGTGAGCCAGTAGTAAGATGACTTCCTGACACTTGGTTAGCAGTGGTGACCCTTGGGTTCTGTTCTTTATCAGAAATGTTCCCAGTTAAGGGGTAAATACCAGCAACTCTTACCAGCAACTCTCCACTGAGCTTGGTCAAGTACAAATGTGTACTGTCCTCCTGAAAGACTATGCACTCCCCAGTGCTGTGCATTCAGTGAATCCCAAGAAACATTCCAAAGAACCAAAGTCTGGGAGAAGGATGACCTCCTTCAACACCTCAGCTTCATTGAAGGGACTCAAGTACAAATGAGTTTCACTCCTGCAGGTGTCATAGCCAGAGAGCAAAGTCTGGCTCCACCATGTCACAAGTCAGTGTCAGTAGCCCTGCTGAGTCAGTGGGTTCTGTTTCCAGGACCAAAGACATTAAGAGGCAGCTCAGCAAGGGGTCACATGCTCAGTGCTTATGAGAGCCTCTTGTGAAGAGGGCCTGCTATGTGTTACAACTGCAGCTCTGATGGCATATAGTGTGGAGCCTAGGTCAATTTCTTTATTAGAAGCCTATGGACAACTTAAAGTGCTCCTTTAAAAAGCCCCAAGTCCCTGACAACAGGGTTAGAGGTCTCCTCTATTGTAACAGGGAATAAAAACTTTATACTATACTGACTTACCATGAAATAGAATTAGAATAAGATGTACTAACTGATAAAAAGAAGTCACATACTGACAGTTTCTTTGTAAGCATATTGCAAGCACCAGCAGTTTCAATTTCTGTTTGTACAAGAAAAAGCCTTGACTATGGCTTTGGGTGATGCAAGTCACCCAACTACATAGAGTTGGCTGGCACTGGCCAGTTCCAGGATGCTGCCATTAAAAATCCATATCAGGACCACTAAGGACACTGCCAGCACATCCACAGCCTCTTCCCCTGATCTCTTTGTTCCCCTTGTCCCTCTGTTGGGGGCCACCCTGCCTGGTCTCAGGAAGCTGTAACCCCCTTACCCCGTGACTTAAGCAGAGTGAAAAACCTCCAGACCAGGAGCCACTAAGGAGACAAAACTTATTTCCCTGGCTTGAACGGCAGTCAATGCCAGGTAACAATTCTCTTGCATAGAGAATGAACCTAAGACAGATGTGTTCACAAAGGAATGACAGAAAACAGACTAACAGGGCTATGGAAATGAAGGGGTGATCAGACATCAACCCCTCCCCCCTTTGGCTTTGTCAAAGCCTGAGTCTTTGCTCTTGGAAGTGAGAAATCCAAGTCTCCTGGCTGCCTTTGTCTTAGGAGAACTGCGGGGGGCAAAACGGCCCAGACCAGAAACGGGGGACTCCCAGGGTAATCAGGCCTGGGACATAGAATACGCAAGATCCTGTGAGATCTGTTTGCTGGAGGATGTTATTATCTTGGAATTTAAAAACACAGGCAGGAAACTTTTGGAACCTGTACCTCTTTCATATGTTAAAAACCCCAAACCTTCCCCGGATTCTCAGCAGGAGTGCTGCCCCCACCTTTGTAAGTTGTTTACATCTTGATCTTTTCTGCCAGACTGTGAATCCACAAACTCAGTCTGTTTTCTCAATAAAAATCTGCTTGGGTATGGACACGGGGTGCTCCCCACGTGAGGAGTGGCCATTCTGTCCCGACTCTCCCACAGAACCTGGTTGTCTCTGTATGTGTCCTTTCTCATGCTTTGACGAACCATCCGCAGCGTTCTGTGCTCACTGCAGGCAGGTGGGCACGCGTCATCCCTCTCCCCCCTTATCAAAACATCTGTCTGCACTGAGACACTAAGATGGGCTTTGAGGCAAGAATCCCCATCTTCCAGGTTGCCAGCACTTTCCTTTACATTAGCCCCTGCCTCTCAAATAATGGTTTATGAAGCAGCAGGCAGCCAGACCTGCATTCAGTTACACTATGACTAAAGGTTGCTACCATATATAGAGTTTAAGTACCGTGGGCTTAAGAAGGGTTTGAACTAATCCCTTTGCTGTGCCAAACTGAAACAATGGTGCTGTCCACTGTAACCCAGAAGGTCAGCATTTTGCTGCAACAGATGCAGAAGCAGCAACAGCAGAGTTACTTAGGGTTCTGGTGAGCCCTCTTGAATCTCCCCACCTACTGGCTTACCTTCCCTGTCTCTTCTTTCTCCCTGAAATACCTGTTTTTTATTAAGGAGAGAGCATCTCAGCCCTGGCTGGTGTGGCTCAGTGGACTGAGCACCCAACCTGCGAACCAAAAGGTCACCGGTTTAATTCCCACTCAGGGTACATGCCCGGGTTGTGAGCTAGGTGCCCAGGTGGGGGCATACGAGAGGCAACCGAGGAGAGATCATCTGCTGGGCTCACCTCATTCACAGGGTATGATTATCCTTATACCCACTAAGGTTCTCCCTAATGTCTAGGCAAACCCAACCTTAGTCACACCTTCACAGCCAAGATACTAACCCAGCACTACTGTAAGGACAGTCCCACTTTCTTACTCCTGTTCATAAAGAATGAGGAATTGCCTACCCTGTCAACCCAGTGTCCTCTGTACATGGAACCCAGGGTTGGTAGAATCAACAATACAGCACGAGGCAGCACCCAGCAAGCAGCAGCTCACAGTGCAGGAACCCCCAGGCTACCCTATCAGCCTGTCCAGATTAGGGCTATCAGGAAAGGGACAGCTCAGGATTAAGTTTTCAGAAGTCAAACATCAAAAATGTGGAGCCTGACCACTCGTGACAATAACAAACACAATTATGAAAAATTGACATTGGTACTGGCTTGTTTTTATGTAAACATGCACTAACAGAATGAGCAAGTATTAATCAAAACTGGTCACTTGAGAGTGTAAGGAGTTAGAACACAGACTGGAGCACAACATGCAGACAGAAAGTCCTCCTCAGTTAGTTCTCTAGTATGAAATCTGAGAAAGAAGATACCTACTAAGAAGAACTCCTGGTAGCTAACTGGGCTCAAATGTTTAAAAACAGTCTAACAGCTATTTCTACACAGGGGCCTCTCATGCAAAATGCACACCAGAGAAAAGCCTGCACTGTGTTTCTGCCATCTAGCCAGCTCTTATAAACAGGAATTCCTGGGATTCTCTTTCAACCAATAGGACTGAGGCTGTCTGCATCCATTTGGAGCTACACAGCTCCAACAAACCAGAGTAGCTCTTTTCTAACCAATCAGAACAGTGCTTTTGGGCCAATCAAACTGTGAGGACTTGGAGTTCTTATTCACATGAGGAAGGACTAATGGTGGGGACTCCTATCCAAATAAACAATCTCCCCTCTGGCTCTGGGAGCACACTTTCCCTTTCCACCGAAGACTGAAGATTGCATCCCCCAGACTGAGCTAAAACACTGAAGATATCTCGTCAGAGCAGAACAGACTAGCACAGCACAAAGTAGACTGACAGGGAACACAGCAGAACCAACCATCGAAGAGCACAGTAGAGCTGTGTAGCCAGAGAGGGGCCTGGCTCAGACTGCCAGGGCTGTCCTATGATCTTGCTGTTTTCTTAGCCATGCTGTTTTCACAGTTGTGCTGTATCACAATTAAGCTGAATCAAGTTTTCTTCCTCACCACATCCAAAACTGGGGATTCCTGTTGGCATCAAATGGTCAGCCATGATCATCTGTTGACATTTGCTTAGGAATTTTTCACTTTCCCATGCATTATTTATTTAAAATATAAAAATTTATACAAACCACATTTACCTATGATTAATCATTACTATTAATAAAATATTGTTTTTTAAACTTAATCTTTTTGATATATGAAACCACGCCAAGATTTAAACAATAAATTATAGAAAAATGCAAACCATAAAAATTTATGAATCTCTTTCTAACTAAAAGAACAAGAAACATTATGACAGTTTTCTCTATATTTCATAAGGATACATAAAAGAAATAAGTCAGATATAATACATTAGAGATTTGCAATTAAGCTCTGAAATGTACCAGGAATTTCAAATATTTGCATAAGCTTACATAAGCCTTGATGTGCTTTCTCAGTATGAAAATTGAAATTTGATTGCTTTTCTTTCCTTCTCACACCCAGAAAACAGCAGTTCGTTTACCTTAGATATAGTATAGTGTTTTTTTACATGTCAGAATTCTTTAGGGACAGGCATACACAAAACTAACCTAAAATTGGAAAAAGCACCTGAGAATTTAAAAACATCCATCTGACATCTTCAGGTTCTTTGGCCTGAAAGGAACCACAATTCTGTGGTTCCTTTCATAGGTTCTGTTGTTGATGAAAATAGGGCTCTTTCACAGGATTGCAAGGAAAGCATTTGAAGGACCCACACATGAGTATGGCAAGATGGTTTATTAGTGTGGAAGGCTACCCCTGGGTCCCCTCTCTGTCTCTCCCGTTGTATAAAATCAGGGCCAGAAATAGAGTGAGTGTCCAGAGATCCTGTATCATATAAAGCTCATTTCAGTCCAGCATCTGGCTAGTTTAGCTTCTACTTCTAGCTGCAAACCATTGCTATGCTGAGGTATCCAGGTTCCCACCTGGAGCCTGTGAGTGAAGTCTGTGCAGCCATTGGCCATACAGCGGCTAAGTCCACATGGCTATGGAGAGAGGACACCTAAGTGAACAGGGCAAGTGCAGGTCATGAGCAAGAGAAAGAGAAAGTGTGCTCCTTTGTTCCCCAGGGATTATATTAGCTTGGGTTTGGGATGGACCAGATGCTTTTTCAAAAGAACCAATCAACTTCCCAAATTTTCATGGACTTTTTGATGGCCCCCCCCCCCCAGCTAGACTGGCAGCCCTCTATAGTCCAGCACCTTCCCCTGCACCCCCCAACAAGCTGGTACTGGAGCAAGGAAGGAAGAATTATTAATCCCCTTGGTGGAGAAATGCTATAATCCCCTGGGTTGTGAAGCTGTAGCTTCCTGGTGAAGCAAACAGGCTCATGCTCCCCAGTTTATTAAACTCAATGTCTAATTCCCTTTGCTCTCTTTAATAATATCTAGTTAACTACCTATGGCAGCAGTCCCCAACCTTTTTGGTACTTGGGACTGGTTTCATGGAAGACTATTTTTCCGTGGACCAGTGGTAAGGGGAGATGGTTTGGGGATGACTTAAGCATATTACATCTATTGTGCACTTTATTTCTGCACTTTATACATTGTAATATATAATGAAATAATTACACGACTCACCATAATGCAGAAACAGGGGGAGCCTTGAGCTTGTTTTCCTGCAACCAGACGGTCCCATTTGGGGGTGATGGGAGACAGTGACACCTGAAGTGTCAGATTCTGACTTAAAGCCTGCCACCAGATGCAGCTGTATAATTGAAGTACATCAACTCACTTGCCACTATAAAGCCTGCCACCAGATGCAGCTTAATTGTCACTTACCACTCACTGATAAGAATTTTGATATGAGTCTACAAGCAATTGATTTATGAAGGTCTCTCTGCAGTCAAGCCTCTCTGCTAATGATGGTCTGTATTTGCAGCTGCTCCCCAGCACTAGCATCACTGACTCAGCTCCACCTCAGGTCATCAGGCATTAGGTTCTCATAAGGAGCACACGACCTCGCATGTGCAGTTCATAGTAGGTAGGTTTCATGCTCCTATGAGAATCTATTTCTGCTGCTGATCTGACAGGAGGCGGAGCTCAGGTGGTAATGTGAGAGATGGAGAGTGGCTATAAATACAGGTGAAGCTTCCCAAGCTCACTCAACTGCTGAACCACCACCCACCTCCTGCTGTGTGACCAATTCCTAACAGGCCACCAATCCAGTACAAGCCCAGGGATTGGGGACCCCTGACCTACAGTATCAGTTCCACAGTTATCTTGTGTTACTCACATGGTGTCTCTTAATCAGCTTACATATTAAAAGCCCAAGTACTAACCGAAACTAGAATCAAAGGGCTATAATACTCACTGGAGAAAGAAATCCAACAAAAAGAAAAATAAATGTTGGAATCAAGATAGTTCAGAAAGAAACCCACAATCAAAAAGGTGAATATAATCACAAACAAGGGGTACAGACACCCCTAGCTGAGACAGAGCCCCTGGAGGGGGAAGGATGGGAAAGACGCCTGAGCAGCCCCATAACTGAACTCTGGGAGCTCCACACACTCTCCCCTTTCCTGTAAGCACAGAAGTGCTTCCTCCCTCAGGCTTCCATTCTCAACGTGGGGAAACTCTCAGCCAGATTGAGTTAAAGTTCTGACCAAATGAACCCCCCATTCATAAACCTTCTGTCTGTAAGTTGGAACCCCTGATCTACATAGACTTTCTCAATATGCATAAATTAGACTCTTAAGTCAACTGCACTGGTGATGGGAAGTTCATACATAAGATCGAAAAATGTTCAGGCCTTAGAAACCACAACCTCAGAAAGGGTATCTCCACTCCCAACCCCATGTGTATTTGCATCCCCAGCTTTCCAAGGCTATAGCTTCTCTCAGTGTAAAGGTTCCTACATGAGGGGTGCAAACAGGTAAGGTACCTGTAGGAGGAGGCTCCCCAGAGTCTTAGCTTGGGTCTCTGCTCCCATTGGACCACTATTAATATTTTAAATGACACAAACCCAGAATTTGAACAATCCAGCAAAATCACTTAAATAGAGAATTTATATGGAAAGGAAAAAGGAATTTTTAAGGATTTTTTCCCGGTTCAACTAGAAAACCTCAAATATCTATTCCTTTTAGTAAAAGATGTCAATTAATTATATTTCTAGAGAAACAAACTGGTTTGGAAATAATTGATCATACTTGAACACATCTGCTCTGTAAGTCTAAATGCTGCAATTTGATTTGAAAACCCCAGAAGTGAAAAACAGACCTAACATATTTACTACACATGCCCAGCAGAAGAATGAAAGATACAAAAATAAAATGTAATCACAGAACTTTTTAAAAAAATTCACCTGTTTTTTGCACATCTGGAACTATTTATATAGTCTTTCAAGCTCTAAAATATATCCCTATTGAAAAAACGAACACTTAAGTCACTAAATCTTTTCAAGGTGAGAAATCCAGAGAGGGTCTTTGCTGACAGAAGAGATCACCCAAGAAAATCTCCAAACAGGAACCTCTGCCCAAAGAGTTCCCCTAGGATGTCTGTGCCCAGGAAATGTCCTTGCTGGAGAGGACCAGGATTGCATGGAGCAGACTTCCAGGGGGTTCTTCTTGCCTTTCCTCTCATGTAAAACAATATGTAACTCAAAAAAAAAAAAAAAAAAAAAAAAAAGTTAACCGTGGCTCTGTGGCGAAAAAAACAAATAAAGCATTGGGTCTCTTTGAAATGTAACACGGAGGACAAATTGTTGATAATGATGCCCTGACTCCCAGAGGAAAAGTTGGCTTTGGAATTCGAGGAGGGCCGTTGCCAGTCACAGGACAGAAAGTCGTGATCTGAGGGAGACCCTGCTTCCCAAACATTTGGAGAATTCAGGAGAACACGGGTCCCCCGGGGGGAAGGGAAGGACTGGGGGCCCCACAGACCACAGCTGCCTCCACGCACAAACCCTGCCGTCCCAGTCACGACTGTCCGCAGATGACCACCCCCTCCCCCATGGTCATCGCACCATCTGGGGACAAACGGTGCTGCGGGTGCACAGCTGCCCAGATATTCTCAGGAGCCGAAGTCGCCGCAGATAGTAACGAGACGAGACGGGACACCAAGGGTACAGGCGGCTGCCCCAGGCCCGACGCTCCAACCCTGAGAGGAACGAGGTCTGAGGTCCGAGCGTGGCCCCCAACGGACTGGAACCAGCAGATTCCCAAGGTGTAGCGGGAAAGCCGCTCCGAAACCGCGATTCCAAGAGGCACCTCCTCGCGTCTCCGGACCCTCGCCTGAACACTCACCATTTCTAGGTTTCCTGGGTCTCCCCAGTCTTGCGCAGGACTCTCAGGGTCAGTGCAGATCACAGAAGACACAGGTTGCGGAAAACTCACCAAAAACCTTGCGGGGAAAGATACCCAACACCCGCAGCACCTCTGAGTTGAGTTGGGGTGACCCAGACTTCTGGGTGTGCCGCCCCACCCACCGGCCCCAGTGATATCCCTGATTGGGCAGTTCACAAGGCAGCGCCCCCTCGTTCCTGAGTGACAGCTAGAGGAGAACCCAGGTTTTTGGCTAACACTTTTCGCTGGTGGGCGGGAATCTGACCCCCAGGGGTGCAGTAGCCTTTAGACAGAACATTTTCCCGGTTTGGGGCTGCCGAAGTTGTTTTCACCCAGCTCTATGTGACCACTAGGCTACTTGGTTGCAGACAAAAGGGTTAAGCTAGGCCTTACTGAAGCAAAAGTGTCTTAGGTCTTCTCAAGGGGTTGTGATAGGGGACTCAAGAGTTGGAAAATTTTAGTTTAAGTAATAACTAATAAGCTTAGCAATCAATGCCTGTAAAAGCTATTGTTCCAGGAACTGAGGGTATGACACACCCTGACTCCAGGAGACCATAAACAGTTCCACCTTTGTGCCTCAGGAAGACTGCAAGCAATTAGAGATGGTATCTGAGCCATTGTACTCCAGAGTGAGAGGATCACTGCCCAGGACACAGCTAAAGACCACCACCCAGGGCAAGAATGGTAGTTGTTTTTTTGTAGGGGTTTTTTTTTTGATCCAATTAACTTTCCCCTGAATTCCAAACCCCTTACCTCCACTTTGTTCTTCTTATAAAAAGGGCCAATTTAGAATGGAATTTAAGACTGTCCCTTAGGGTACCAATTTAACAGGGTGCAGCCAAGAGGGGGACCCCAAATACGGATTTGAAATGGGGTCCAGAACTCAAGGTGCCCAGGAAATATTAAGATGTCCACACCTGCCCCTCAGGTGTGAGTTGGGGGAAGGGACAAATGGATCAGGACCATTGAGAGCTGTTTTGCAAAGCAATAGCTTTGCAACTAACCTCTGGTGTGGTCATTTAACATATCTATTACCTTTGCATATCTATGCAATCTAACTGGTTGCATAGATATGTTAAATAGCTGTGGCCGCGCTCTGAGCCAGGGGAATGAAAGTAACTTCCCCACCAAGACGCAACTGGGGGGCAGGTCCCCCAAGTTACAGCACCTGTGTGGGGGCTTGGAGATGATTGGCTCCATGACATGGGGACAGTTCTGCCCAGACCCACGACGGCAGCCCCGTAAAGCTGGAAGGCTTTGAGAGTGCTGGCAGGTATAACTGAGTGTGGGAGGAGTTGGAAATGGGACTGCAGAGGAAGATTGGCACCAGACACGGCAGCCATTGAGAAGGGAGAACCATGAGGCTGTGGCAGTGCAGAAGAGAACCACTCAGTCTTTAGCAGAGTGGGGACTCCCGAAGCCCTGCGAGAGAGAATCACCATGCGGCTTTAGCAGAGAACCTCCACTCAGCTTTGGCAGAGTGGCAACCCCCCGACCTGCAGCCACTGGAGGAAGAACCGTGTGGTTTTGGCTGAGTAGGGACTCTCTGGGCCATTGTGCATAGAGGACCACGAGGCTGTGGCAGTGCAGAGAGAACCACACGGCTTTGCCAGAGTGGGAACCGCCGCAGCTTTAAGTAGGGGGAACCACCACCTGGCTTTAGCAGAGATCCCAGCAACATAGCTAATGGTGCCGGGAGCCGAGGGAGGCCTACCAGCAGAGATGGATTACTGGGAAGAACCACAAGCTGCCTGAGCCACAGACTTCTATTTCTTTTCCTGAGATACGGTACCCCAGACTGGGCAAAGGGAGGAAGGAAGGACTGTGTGTGTTTGTGGGTGTTTTTAGGGACTTTGGGATTTTGGTGAAGACATTAGGTCACTACTTTAAGTTTGTATAGCATTAAATAAACATTTCCTTTCCTTTTCACGAATCTCTGGCATTGAGAGGTGTCTTTCCTCTGGCAGCAGACATAACAAACCTGGAGGTTCCTTTTGGGTAATAGTATATCATCCCAGGCCTCCCTTATTGTTCTGTAACACCAACCTACCATCTACTCAGATCACTGACCCTCTGAATAAAGATTCAATCCCTGTCTCTGCTTATTGGGCTGGGTACGCGACAGGGAGCATGAACACAAGGTATCTCTGCCAGTTTCAGTTGGAGTGAGGCTGTGAGGCCACCATGACCTTTGTTTAAAAACGCAGACACTGAAAAGTGACAGAGCATTTTTAAGTAAAGCCTGGCTCCACTTTCATCTTTGATCATTACAAGCATTGAGCTTTGTACCCATCCTTTCCCCACCCTCACTCCTTTGGTCCTTAACATTGTCAATGAAAGAAACATCTAAACCTGTAACAATTTACATGAATTTCTTTGAGCCAAACTGACAATTGCCAGAAGGCAAAAACTTCCAGAGATTGAGAAAATACCCCAGAAAAAAACCACAGTTTTATTACTTATTTTATACATCAGAATCAAAGGGGAAGATGTTAGAGGGTTACATAAAATCCACTGGTTATAGATTAGGGAGGCAGGAGAAAGCAAAGCAAGGAAATCTCTGGGACTGGATAAAATAGACAAACTTTACATAGGTGGGTATAGGACCGTTAACAGTTAACGGTTAACTGTTATACGGTTAACCATTATAACCATATAACGGTTAATTATTAACATGATAATAATAGTAACAAAGAGAGGATTTGTGGACGCTACTCTGATTGGTGGCTGTGTTTTTTGTGACAGGAGAGTACAAAGCTAGGCAAATTCTTGGGCAAGAGGAATAGGGAAACTGAGACAAGAAAATTAAACAAGGCTGAACTGTTGGAGCAACTGCAGCCAGCTAGGGAATCGCAAGATCTTATCTCCCCTAACCAAGAACACCTGACAGCAAATGGTTTCTACCTCTTCTCCCTAACCAAGGAATACATAGCCTAAATCTCCCTGGTTTGGGAAATAGGGAACAGAGACCCAGTTAATATTATTTGTGCCAACTAAACCCATGGATAGATGAAGTCAGGGTTACGAATTAAAAAAAAAACAAAAAACAAAAAACATTAAAAGCCAGACAGACACAAGAGGCAAGTAAAACAATACAGTAGACCTAAGACCAGTCCCAATACCCCCTCCCCCCATACACTTATTTTTGAAACTGGAGAGCAACCAAGGCTTGTGCTGCCTGTCACCACCTGGCCAAGAAGCAGAAAAAGAGATTGGATTATAATTGTGCTTTGATTAACATCAGAGGATAACAGTTTTAGAAGGTATCAGGTTAAAACCATAACATACACCTTACATTGAGTTTTCAATTTGGGGGACAGGGAGATTCCTAGGGGCAGGGCAGGAGGGCTATTTCTCTTGGGAGGGGGAGCTGAAAGGGAAGTCTACAGCTTCCTAAGCTGATTCCTTTGCTCCAGTGTTACTGTAACAGGGTGCAGCCAGGGCCCACCCCTCCCCCAAAGAGGGATTTGTAATGGAGTCCAGAACTCAGGTTGTCCAGGAAATATTAAAAATATAGGATATCCTCACCCCCATAAGTCTGAACTGGGAAATGGGACACATGGAGCAGGGCTATTGAGTTATTTTGCATATCAACAGTTTTGCAAATAACCTCTAGAATGGTCTTTTAATATATCTATAACTTTAAACTGGTTTCATGGATGTATTAAATAGCTGTGGCCTTGCTTTGAGCCTGGGAGATGGAAGTGACTTCCACCCAGGATGTAATTGGGAGGCAACTCCTCCTAGTTACAGAGCCTGCGTGAGAGGTGGAGATGGCTGCTCCATGCCATGGAGCCATGCCTGCCTGGACTTCGGATGGCAGCCCAGAAAAGCTGGAAAAATACGGGAATGCTGACAGGTGTAGCTGACTGTGGGAGGAGTTGGAAATAGGGATGCAGAGGAAGATTCAAACAGGGATTTAAACTCAGTCACAGCAGCCATGCAGGTCAGAATCATGCGGCTTTTGCCAGGTTTGGAACCAGGCAGCTTTGGGTGCTCCCTTTGCCACATACAGGAGAGACCTTGCAGGGAAAGAAAGGGGTGAAAGGACTCTTGCTGATGGGCCATAAGAAGGTGTCACAAGATTTGGGATTAAGAACTGGAGATCCTGGCAGCACAGCTGATGGTGCTGGGAATCAAGAGAGGCCTGCCAGTCAAGCAAGGATGACTGGGAAGAACCAGGGGCTACTGGAGCCAGACTTCTACTTCTTTTCCTGAGATACGGTACCCCAGACTGGCCTGACTGGGCAAGGTGGGGAAGGAAAGACTCTGTGTTTGTGGGTTTTTTAAGGGACTTTGGGATTTTAACAAAGACATTAAGTCATTACTCTAAGTCTGTACAATTTTTTGAATAAATAGTTCCTTTCATTTTTACTGATCTCTGGCATTGAGAGTTAAAATTCCCTGGCAGCAGTTAAGGCAAACCTAGTACAGGGGACCCTGGGAGAAAGGGGGTCCATTCAATAATAGTATATCATCCTCCTCCACGGGTCCATTCTGTAACATTATCTCTCTGTTTGCATTAGAATTCCTCTTTTCTTCCCTGGAAACCTGTGGTTTATGGCCAGGGAGGTTCTGTATTCTCTGTACAAGTTTATCAGATATATGAATTTTGCAAAATTTTCCTCCATTGTGTGGGTTGTATTTTCACTCCCTTGTTTTAAAAGTTTAATTTTAATTGTGGAAATATGCACACAGGATAAAATTTACATTCTCAACATTGTTAAGTGCACAGTTCAGTATATAAAGTACACTGATATTGTGAAACCAATCTCCAGAACTTTTTTCATCTTTCAAAACTGTAACTCTATATGCATTAAAAAAAACTCCACCTGTTGAAATGGAAATCTCATGGAAAACCCCTGCTGTTTTAATTTTGTTCTATTCTATTCTATTCCATTTTAATAATATTCTATTGTTTTCCTATATCTATTTATTTTCTGCTCTAATCTTTATTATTTCCCAAATTTTGCTAACTTAAGATTTAGTTTGTTCTATGTCTAGTCTAAATCATAAAAATGACCAATATCACCCTCTTCTTATTAATATGATTCACTGGGCTTGTGACAAATTAAAGTAAGCTCCAACACATTGTTTTACCTTGTAGTAAACAAGTCTTATGACTACCAATAACATAAGTTTACCTCCATATGGCATTCAATATGCAAACATGTTTGTGCCTTTAATAACCATCTAATTATCTAAAATAGGCAAAATCCCATAAAAGTCCTGAGAAGCTTTTTATGTTACATCCCACAGTCATGTACACATTGTGGTCGTGCTTATTACAACTCGTCATGCTCCTGTCTTTGACGCCGCATACAATCCTGCAGGTCACAGGTTAGAGGACACTGAAAAAACTGAGTTCAGGTTTTGGAATCAATTAGTGTCATGACAAAAATTGTAACTATAAAAGAATAAAACACAAAATGTACCTGTAAAAAAATTACGTGAATTTGAATGCACATGATAAAAGTGAAATAGTGTATAATGATTAAATCAAGAAATTTGCAAAGTTTATTTTAACATTCATAATTATAATGGGACATATTAACATTTAAAAAAACTATTTGTCAGTATACAACAGCCTAGAAAACAGTTAATAAAATATTTTCTAAAAGACCTACAAAAGTGTTCATGTAACAAAAAAATACGTGGAATTTAATTACATACAATTGAACATAACTGAAAACACACTGAGGGGTTACATTTAGCTACAAGTAACAGGAAATACTCACAGTCTCCCAACAGGAGAAAGGTCCTGACTATCACATGGACGGGCCGGGCCAAGGCAGCCACTGCACACGCAGCAGAGAAACACTGTCCCGTGTGCTTCTTGACGGCACCATTGCAGATGTCATGTGCAATCAGGAAAACATACTCACTATCCCTAGTGACAGCACTGTATTTCTACACTATTTAGATTTTATACAGATAAAACTAAAGAAGAGGGGAATCAGACATAAACATGAACCAGTTACCTGGTAGACACAAGAGGGCTTACCGAAACATCCAAACTCTGATGCATCTTTGATGTGGCATTTGTGAAGACATCAGTGGAAACCCACGAGTCTCAGAAAATGGATATCGAATAGTTGGTGATGGTGTTGAGGATGGTCTTGATTGGAAGGTCAAAGAATTCAGTTACGGTAGGCTGGAAGATATTTTCAAAGATCCAATGTATTTGTCTGTTAGTCTGAGTGATGGTTCCAAATCTGTCTAATGCTTTCTTCATATTTGCCTTCCAAATCTCATGCAAGTGAGGCTACTAAGGAATTTTAACATGAACCATAAAGGAGATTGAGTCTAGAAAATCAGGGTCCTACCATTACCAACAAGAGAGAATCTCCAGCTCTACATTTTGTTGCTCTATCACAGGTCCTTCTTTTTAACTCAAAGTCTATTCACCAAATACCAGTTAGAAGAAACAACAAAGATCTAAATGTGAAAATAAAAATTCACCACATGAATCTATATTCTTTTCTAAACTTGCTATACATAAAATTTATTCCAACTATTTATTAGTAAGAAAAATAGAAAAAAAATGTCTTAATATATATTACCACCCAAAAGGAGCTTTGTCAGAGGGAAAGGTAGAATATATATAATGGACTAGGGATTTAAAGGGTGGCTTCAGGCCACTAGGAAAACCCTAACACCAAATGGTCATTTTTCAAAGGCTCCCAAAACAGAATAAAATGTTATTTAAAATTTTAACCTAAGTACATATATTTTTTAAAAAAACCAAACACTTCATTCATGGGTCCAACAGGCTTCAAAATCCAGAGGAAATATTGTTACACATTTTAGGGAAAAAGCACTGCCTATTAATCTTATGTATTATTTTTGGAAAATGTCTCTCAAATATCTTATGTATTTATTTCTAAAAGTAATTAGTAGAAATCCACAGTCCAATGATGCACTATTAGAAAAGGTTCAACAAATACAATATATTTACAACATTAATCAGAACTGTTTCATGTTGAAAGTTTTCTAGAACATTATACCTGAATTTTTATCAAGCTTTCTCATGTAACTTACTTCTTTTATTCCTTCTTTTTTTGTTGGAGTTTTCACATGCAACAATGTGGACCAATTCAAGTCTTTTCCAGGCTGTTTATATTCAAGAATTTTAATTTAGTGAGTCCTTTATTATTTTGATAGGAACTGCAATAACTGAAGCCTTTCCCAAATTCTGCACTTTTCTATATTTTTTCTTTAGTGTGTGTGGCCATGTGTCTTCGAAAGGTTGTGTGATAAGTGAAGGCTTTCCCACATTGTTTGCATTCATAGGGTTTCTCTCCAGTGTGAGTTCTTTTGTGTGTTTGTAAGGAACTGTGATCTCTGTAAGCTTTCCCACGTTGTTTGCATTCAAAGAGTTTCTCTCCAGTGTGATTTCTCTCATGATTTTGAAGATCACTGGGATACCTAAATGTTTTATTACAGTGTTTACATTCATAGCATTTCTTTGCAGTGTGGTTTCTTTCATGCTTTCTAAGATAATGGAGACAACTGAATCGTTTGCTACATGTTTTACATTCATATGGTTTCTCTCCAGTGTGATTTCTTTCATGTGTTTGAAAACTTTGATACCATCTGAAGGCTTTCCCACATTCCTTGCATTCATAAGGTTTCTCTCCAGTATGAATCCTTTCATGACTTTGTAAGGTACTGGAATATCTGTAAGCTAGCCCACATTTCTTACATTCATAAGGTTTCTCTCCAGTGTGTATTCTTTCATGTCTTTGCAAGGTAGTATAATATCTGTAGGCTAGCCCACACTCCTTACATTCACAGTGCTTCTGTCCATCGTGAATTTTTTCATGACGTTGAAGATGACTGACACAACTGAAGTCTTTACTACATATTTTGCATTCATAAGGCTTCTCTCCAGTGTGAGTTCTTTCATGTATTTGGAAGACTAGATGAGAAATAAAAACTTTTCCACATTCCTTACATTTGTAGGGTTTCTCGCCTGTGTGAGTCCTTTCATGTGCACATAAGGCACTGTGACCTCTGTAGGCTTGATCACATTGTTTACATTTATAGGGTTTCTCTCCAGCATGAGTTCTTTTATGTCTTTGTAAGATACTGTAATATCTATAGGCCTGCCCACATTCCATACATCCATGGGGTTTCTCTCCAGTGTGAATTCTTTCATGTTTTTGAAAACTTTGATAACATCTGAAGGCTTTTCCACATTCCTTACATTCATAGAGCTTCTCTCCAGTAAATTTTCTTTCATGTGTTTGGTAATTATGATAATATCTGAAGGCTTTTCCACATTCCTTACATTCATAAGGTTTCTCTACAGTATGAATCTTTTCATGACTTCGAAGGTAACTGAGACAACTGAATGCTTTACTACACATTTTGCATTCATAGGGTTTCTCACTAGTGTGGCTCCTTTCATGTATTTGAAAACCTAGATGAGAACTGAAAGCTTTACCACGTTGCTTACATTCATAGGGTCTCTTGTCTGTGTGAGTTCTTTGGTGTTTTTGTAAGGCACTGTGATACATGTAGGCTTTAACACATTGTTTACACTGATAAGGTTTCTCTCCAGTGTGGGTTCTTTCATGTTTTTCACAACACTGAGGGTAACTGAAGGCTCTCCCACATACTTTGCATTTATATGGCTTCTCTCCACAATTCTGATAGTGAGAGGGCTTGTATCCAGTGTGATCTCTGATGTGCTTATTATGGGATGACTGATGCATGAACACTTCCCCACACACACTGTATTCCCAGGGTTTTACTCCAAGAACAGTTTTTTTCTTCAGACTGAAATTTGGAAAAAAGCTGAAGTTTTCTCCCTGTTGACTACCCTCTTTCCCTTCACAGATTCTCTCCACCATATCACTTCTGTAAAAACCAAGAAGTATATTATTAATGATTTTTTACCAATAATTTTATATTTATTAGTAGGATATTTAAACTACATTTTATACAAAAATTTTTATAGCAAAACTGTAGGTTTTTCCCTTGTCTAAATGAATTATTTAAAATTGAATACATGCCCTAGCCAGGTGGCTCAGCTGATTGGAGCATCATCCTATAAACCAAAAGGTTGCAGGTTCGATGCCCAGTCAGGGCACATACGGGAGGCAACTGATTGATGTTTCTGTTTCTCTCTCTCTCTCACACACAAATCAATGACAAAATTACATATCCCCAGTTAAGGATTATAACAAATAAATAAATAAAAATGCTGAATGCTCTGCAAGAAAACTTTAGCCTTGCTAATACCAAAACAGTGATATTCACATAGAGGGTTTATTAATGGGGTTGTCCATTTGAACTATTTTTGAAAAACTGAACATTTATGATATATAAGAAAATAATTTGGTAGAAATAGTCTGAGAAGTAATAAATTTGAAGCAAGGGTTGTTTTGCTTGCTTCTTTTAAAAAAAATTTATAGAAAACGGAGATTGTCGTGTTAAAGACACTGCTTTCTCACAATGACTCACCTTTGTTTCCCCCCCTGGTGTTTGTACTGATCTTCAATGTCATGATCTTCCCATTTCCCCCCTAAGATAAAGACCCAAAATATGATCCAAAAGTATTAGAAATTATAGAAAAACTATGAGATTCTAATTCTATGATGAGCTGTGACCACTCCCCATTGATTTACCAGTGTCCTCCCTTCCTGTATTCCACACATTAGAACAACTCTGATGGACAAGAAACACCTGTCCTCTACTCAACAAGGTAAAGATTTAGTTGTCATGCTTACCTATGGAGGTCAGGTTCCAGAAGGTTTCCTGCATCACATCTCTGTAGAGCTTCTTCTGTGAAGGATCCAGTAAAGCCCACTCCTCCAGACTGAAGCTCACAGCCACATCTTCAAAGGCCACTGAGTCCTGAAACACCCCAAATATGTGCCTTGTGAGTCTAACAGCACTGGACACAAGGACCCCATTTATAGGAAGGTGTTATGCACACAGTCAAGGTCCAAGGAGGCCTCAGCATATTGTTTGCCTATTCCAAAGAAATAACCTGGAAGATAGGCTATGAAAGATGTGTGTTTGTTAGGACTTAAATGCACCCCAGGGGTCGCCTACCAGTGAAGTCTCCACAACACAGGTTTGCTCAATACAGGGTTATACAGAATACAGAAAACAAAGCAGGGCAATAAATCATGTGTGCAGAGTGGACGTGCTCATGTGCAAGCTGCGTGAGACCATAACGCCAGCTATTTACAAGTCTCACACCCAGGAACAGGTATTTGTTGTTATTGTTGTTGTTGTTGTTGTTGTTGTTATTGTTGTTGTTTTGGGGGTGAGGGGGTTGGCCATTCCTGGACTGTGTAGCTGGCCAGGCTTCCAAGGCCCCACAGTGCACTTACAGATGGTCTTCATTATATTCCCACAGGGTGGGAGGGGGAGTGAGAGCTTGGGCAGGGGCACATTCTCACATGCCACACAGAAAGTTACATATGATCTCTCATCTTCAAACACTTATTCTTATGACTTGGTCATCAGAAAGTTACTCTGTCCACAATTATTTCCTTATAAGTTCAACAGCATTATGAACACATGGAAATCACACACTTTTACTGTGACCACATTACATCTTGCATTTTTCTAATGGCAGCATTCAGAGAATGCTGGGACTGACAGAAATGTGATTCAGATGAAACAAGTATCATTACTTTTAAGATCATCAAGTCCTTTGGAGAAAAATTCCTTCATCTCCTTCCTCACAGCCACCATTTACAGCACTCCACAAGGCAGAAGTCAGCATCTACAATGAGGTTTCAATACATTAAAACATACTAAAGAACTACAAGCTTTTTGTTCTACTCCTGTCACCAAACATGAGAGTCCAGGAGGCCTATGGAACTCCAGCTTGTAACAAAGCCCAGCTGGCCATGTTGTTTTACATTTTTCCAGAAAATCACAAGTAACCATTTGTAGCTTGCTGAATGGAAATATCCTTGTAGAGAAGCACGGCTCTTACCTGATGTAATACTTATCACAGATTCAGTCCTTCCTTTCTCTTTGTCTGATCTGATGAGTTAAAAATTTATTCAGAACTTAGAGCTCAGAGAAAAGGAAGACGGCACAACAACTTATACCACCAAATCCTACGCTCACGTGTCTCAGGGTTGCTTCTCAGCACACACGGGCACATATGGGCAGACACTGAGCAATAATTAGCCAGAAGAGCTCTTTTTAGCACAGCCGTAACAGTCTCTGCTATGACCTGCTGACACTCAAGAAAGGTTTAGATTGCATGGAAGTTTATTAATGTCCACACAACCACAGTGGTGGCATGGTGAACTTGCTCATGATTATAAAATAATGTTAAGGGTGTAGCAGTGGTTTCCTCTAAAAGAGCATATAACATCCATTCTCCAGTCAGGAGGAAGTGTTTCCTGACCAGCCACTCTGGGGGCTGCCCTCCCTTCTGTCATTCCCAAGTTCCCAGTGGAGACAAGGAACAGCATAGCTCCACCCTGGAGCATGGGATCCCCCCACAGATGACAGCACTCCCAACCTGTAGGGTATGAAGGGTTATTACTGTCCCAAGTGAGGTGTCTGGACAGCGTAAGTAAGGCAGGCTCTCAAGAGGGCACTGAATAGGCTGTGAGAGAAGAGCAGGGACATATTCTTTTCTGAGGTTACAGGGTGAGCTGGGGTGAGAGTTCACACAGGAGGGCAGCAGCTTGCAAGGATTCAGTCACTTGTTACCACAGGGAGGGCGCGCTGAGGCTTTCTCATCACCTTGTGCAGATGTGGGGCACAAGGGGAAGGAGCAGGCATGAGGCTCTAGTGCTGTCAGCAACCAATCATCAACAACTGGAGTAAAATATTTAAAGTTGTGAAAGAAAAATAGAAATAAATATTTCCTAAGACAACAGTGGAAGTTACTTGACATTTATACAATTACTTAGAAAAAATTCAAACCTTCTTCAGAATAATGTATGTGATGAAGGTGGAGAATTAGAATTAGTAAATGAAGGTAAACTATCTTTTTAAATTTCTTATAATTAATGTAATTAATGAAACTTTAAAAGGTAATATTAACAATAAGGTATATGGAAGTTAAAAACTATGGATAATTAAAATAGAGGACCATAATATGACAGGGACACAGAGGAAGGAATTGGGGACAGTGCGTTATCAGGTACTCGTATGACCAGTGACATGGTGTGGTATAACTTGACAGAGGCAGTGACTTAGTTGTAACTGAAAACTCAAGGGCAACCACTAGAAAAAGTTTTAAATAGTTATTTGTAATTGATATGAAAAGACAGAAAATCAAAAAGAATCATGCAAAATGCTCAAAGCCAGAGAAGGAAGAAAAAATGAAAGGACAAAAAGAAACGAAGGACAGAGGCAACGAGGGAAGAACACAGGGCAAGCTGTGGTGGGCACCAATCCGACCGTCCCAGTCACCACTTTAGTCATCGATGGCCTTGCTGAACCTGAGAGGCAAGTATGGTACTACAATACTGAATTTTAAAAATCACACTCAGTTTTATGTTTCCCAGAAGAAACCCACTTTAAATATGAAGACAGAGATAGGTGAAAGGTAAAGACACGGAGAAAATGTACTGTGCCAACAGTAATCAAAGGAAAGCTGGCATTGGTATATAAATTTCAAACAGTGTAGATTTCAGACACACACACACAAACCTCAGAGACAAAAGAACATCACTTAATGACAAAGGAGTCCATCTCCAAGAAGGCACTGCATCCTTTATGCGTACGTGCATAACAACACGGGCAAAACACACGAGGCAGGAGCTAATGGAACACAAGGAAAAACAGATAAATCCACTACTACAGCTGTAAATTTCAACATTCCCTTATAACAAATTATAAACTCCAGCAACAAAAAATCACAAAGGACAAAGTTAAACTGAACAGTGCCATGTAACAACAAAATTCAATTTTAAAATTGTAACTGGTGATTAAAATCTATGATTTGAAATCTATACCTTTAAAGTTTAAATCATTAACATACTTCATACAGGAACATGAACAGAATACACCATTTTTTTCAAGTTCATATGGAACCTTCACCAAGACAGAACATATTCTGGGACAAATTTGAAAGAACAGATATCATATAAAATAAGCTCTTACATAATGGGCATTAATCTAGAAATCAATAATAGCAAGAGTTGGAAAACAGCCAAATATGTTAATATTAAACAACACACTTCTAAATAATATATGGGATCAAAGAAAAAGTCTCAAGAGAAATAAAAAAGTATTTGAACTAAATAAAATAAAATTACAACTTCTCAAAGATTGTGGGGGGCAGCAAAAGCAATGCCTAAAGGATAATTTATGTCATTGAACAAATACACCAGAAAAAGAAAGCTCTATAATCAAATAATGTAAGCATTTATTTTAGAAAAAAAGAGCTAATTAAACTCAAAGCATAATAATGAACATTAGAAATCAATGTAATTGTGGAAAATCAATGGAGAAAAACAATAAAGCTGTTCTTTGATAAGATCAGTAAAATTGATAAGCACTTAGGAAACAAAACTAAAAAAAGAGGAAGAGAGAAATGGCATCATAACGCTGTCGTAGGACACTCTATAGGAAAGCCGCTGCAGTTAAAGAGTCTCTGAGGACACGGCCAGGTGTGCCTCTTCTATGGCAGTTTAATCAGTCTAGAGCCCCCTGTGGTGGAGGTGCCCACACAGGGTGGGCAGTTACAAATAACAGCACAAATGGGCTCAAGCAAAATTTGTAAACCAGGACTATGTCATCTTCCAAACACCCAAATAACCAAGACAATGTTGTGGATGCTAAGAGGGCCTATAGCTATTTCTTTATGTTTGGAGAAAGGGAGTGACCTTCTGTTTATTAAATAATTTTTTAAAATGTAACCAAGGGCTTGGGGACTCAAAATATGTGTGAGACAACTGTACATCCACTTTTTATGAGCCCACCTGTTCTATTACATGTATGTCCTACATGTCCAACAAATGTGCACAAAGGAAACTGTCATAAATATAATGCCGTATCTCCTGGAGCAAAGTAAATGAAGTTCAAATCATACCTAAAAAAGCTGTGTGCAGTGACAGCGGTGCTGAGGTTCCCTGAGGTAACCAGGTAAAGGCCAAAGGCAGCGGAGACTGTTGACACAGGCACAGAACAGAACAGACTTACCTAAATCCACGGTAGCAGAATGTGTACCAGTTGCTGAGTGGATGGAGCCAGTAATTTCCATAATGCTGTGGACTAGGAATAGGGGTTTACTTGGTGGGACCATGGCCTGAAGGCTGTGGTAATGCACTGTGAGGTGTTACTCATTCTCTCCAGGTTTAAGACCAGACCAAACCCAGCTGTTCAAAGGAGAAGCACTGGGGATAATCACATCTTCCAAAAAGGTTTCTTACAACAGTTTTCAGTCCTTGAAGGCCCTGTTTAATTTATACCAGACCATATTAAGTAATTTAAGTAAGACGTAGGGACCATGAAGTCCCATTTTGTGAAACCAATTAGGAAAAGGTGAAGATTTAATTCAATTTAAATTGATGAATTGTTGGTTCCAAGCTGTCCAGCTCACAATGGGATATGTTAGGACAACGGGTGCTGTGCCTGTGAGAAAAGGCAAAGGTGTCCGATGGCCAAGGCAGAGTGCACCATTTCGTCCTATGTACAGCAATCAGAGTTCCCCTACGATCATGGGGTGGCTTGCTTCAACTTACTGAGATCCCAGGTAGAACTGTAATTTAACCTAGCACTAAGTAATTGCATGAACATTTGTGAATTACTATGTTACAGAAAGTGGTAACATTTATTCAGAACTTATATTTTTGACGCTTAAAAGCCAAGGAGAGCCCTTTGACTTCTTTTGTTATGTAGATATTTTAGTGTACTTGGGATTTCCCATAGGGTCAAATTTTAGACCTTTTCCAATATGCCTTTTCTCCCATTCTTTCTCTCGTTCCCTTTTGCTTTGTATTTTAGATCACTGGATACACTTTGAGGGACTGGGTATCCCCTTTACCCTGGTACCCACACACTTTTTCCTCCCGATAGTGCCAAATCAGTGCCATTGGGGTTAAAGTCCTCCCTCATGGAAATGGCTGCTGTATAGGATCTAAGAACCCTGGGCTTAAGTCCAGTTTAAACTAGTGCCTTTGCTGTGACACAGTGAGACCATGGGTGTTGTCCCCAATAACCTGGTGGAGCGTCACCATCTGTGCTGTCGCAGAAGCAGGTGCAGAGCAGCCACAGAGGTAGTTAAGCGAGCCTTCTTATAGGAGAAGAGTAGAATTCAGCCTGTGGACTGAATTTCCCCCTCTCTCTTTTTCTCTCTTTTTGTCTGGAATAACTGTTCTTTAAAGAGTGATCATCTGGTAAGCTCACCTCATTCACAGGGGGCAATCATCCAGAAGCCCCCTTAGACACCCTCCTACTAGGGTGACTCTAGCCTCAATCATACCTTCAAGGTAAGCACACAGTAGGGTTCCAACCAAGACATCAACCTACAATCCTTTTAATAAGTACACCACTCCCATCTTCCTGTGTCAATGACAAGGAATTACCTAAACTCAACTCAGAGCACTCTGAATACAGCACCCAGGCTCAGTGCAATCAACAATATAACCCAGGGTAGCTTGGCTCCCAGGAGAGCCCCCAGCAAGCAGCTGCTCAGAGAGCAGGAGCCTCAAGGTTCCTACCAGCCTGACAGATAAGAAGGACCAAGGGGAAAGGGAGGGCTGAAGCTCAAGTTGTCAGGAGTCGGACATCAAACATGTGGACTCTGACTCCTCTTTATGAGAACACACACAAGAAAAATATGCATTCACACTGGCTTCTTTTCAAGAAACATTAATAGGATGATACAGACATGATCAACACGTATTTTTAGAGAAAGCACAGTAGTAGAGCAGGATATGCAGGCACTGGGTGACCTTAAGCTAGTTTCCTAATGTATAAGTTTCTTTTTATAACTTTCCCATTCATTATTTATTTAAAACAAGTATAGAAATTTATATACACCATATTTTCCTATGATTAATCATCTTTATACAGAACTTTGCTTTTTAAAACTGAATTTTAACTTCTCTACATAAGAAACACTCTAAGATTTATTCCTTTAAACACTGAATTATATAAAACACCAGACCATAAAAAACTCACACATCCCTTTCTAACTGAAAAACAAGGGACATTATAGTATTTTTTCCATTCACAATATTTTACACTGGGGATGTTACAGAGCAACAAGGGGGGGCCTCAAAGGGCAATATACTATTCCCCGAAAGGAATCCCCCAGGTTCATTATGTCCACCGCCAAAGGAAAGATATCTCTCAATGCCCGAGATTCAGTGAAAAGGAAAGGAATTTATTATTCATTTGAAATAACAAAAACTAAAGTTCCCCACAAATGCACACAGTCCTCCCTGCACTCTCCACGTGGCAAAAGGGAGCACTTCCAAAGCCTCGTGGTCCTGACTCTCACCCAAGCCAAACGGTCCCAACCAAGACACCAAAGCCTCATGGTCCTAAACAAATGCGTGGTCCCAAAGAGAGACATCCGGTCCCAAAAAGAGATGTCTGGTCCCAAAGAGAGAGACATCCGGTCCCAAAGAGAGAGACGCCAAATGGCTGCCTCACTGGGTTTAAATCCCAGCGCCAATCTTCTTCTGCAGCCCCATACCAGGCTCCTCCCACAATTGGCTACAGCTGCCAGCATTCTGGGCAGGTGTGCCCTGTGGTGTGGAGCCACTTATCTCCAAGCTCTTCTGGATCCCATTACAAATCCCTATTTGGGGCTCCCCTCTTGGCTGCATCCTGTTACAGGGATACATTCAGGATTGAGTTGCATTTTATAACGCATTAGGGGGTGCAATGAAGCCCTAAAATAGACTATGAATTTCAAAGATTTACATAAGTTTTGAGGTGTTTTCTCATATTAATGAAAATACATATGCCATTTGCTCATATCCATTAAAACAGAAACCCATTTGTTTTAGTGTGGAGGAGAAACTGTTCCATGACATGTCCACTATCTGCCCCACAAGCTGTACCCCGACAAGAGTAGAAGTTGCGTTCTGCAGCCTCCTTGTAGAGGCTGTCTGATTGTCCTTGATGTTCTTGAATCAGCAGCCCTTCCTTGCCTCCTGCTATGTACTGGTTCTTGGGCCAGGTTGTTGTCTTGACCTGGTCAAGCATGTAATTTTTTATATCTGGGGACATTCAGTTACTAGTACCGGGGACTATTCTCCCCTTTACCCTATATAATACTTTGGCATCTACTGAGAAGCATGGGAATCCATTTGTTATTTTACAGCTGCCCAAGACATGCCTCATATAAACTCTAATATTACTCACAAGACTGAAGTGGCCAGCCTCTTCCACTGGTCTTTCTCTGCCTCCCATTTATGGAGATATTTTCCAGTATTGGGGCTTTCCCCTGGCTTTGCATGTACTAACACTTAAATAGTGTAGCCTTTTAAAAGTCAAAATTCTCTAAAGACCTGCTCACACAAAAAAGGACCTAAAATGGAAAAAGTAGTTGAGATCTTAAAAATACTCATCTCATATCTTCAAGTTCTCCTGCCTAAATGCAACCAAAATTCTATTTGGTTCCCCAAGTTTCTTGCCTTATTCACACAGTATCTCCCAATCAAATCATATTTTAAAAGCCCAGGTGCTAATAAAAACTAGAATCAAAGGGCTGTAATATTCAAAGGAGAAAGGAATCCAATGAAAAGAAACAAAAATACTTATATCAAGACAGATAAGCAGCCTGCTTCCCTACAGTTCAGAAGGAAACTCGCACTCAGAAAGTGGAACATATTCCCAAACTTGAGGCACCGTGGTTGGGAATCCCTAAATGGGTCAGTCCCTGAGGAAGGCAGGAAGGGAAACCTGGGCAGCCCCAGGAGGGAATTCTGGGAGCACTAACACCCTCCCCTCCCCTGTAAGTATGGAAGTGCTCCTACCCCAGGCTTCTACTCTCACAATGAGGAAAGTCCAGCCTGATTCAGTTTAAATTCTGACCCAGCATGCACTCCCAAATTCATGAACTTCTTTTCTCAAAGACAGAATTCCTGATCCTCATAGACTTCTCATGTGCACAAATTGTACTCTGAGTTCACCTATACTGTGGATGCCAAACTCAAATCCAATGTCTAAAAATGTCTAGGCTTAAGAAACCCACAACCCCAACCTTAGAAAGGGCATTACCTTTTTCTGTTATGTACACATGCACCCGCCGGCTTTCCAGGGCTACAGCTTCTCTCAGTGTGCAGGAGCTTTCCCTGGTGGGTGTGAGCAGCTAGGACACCGGCAGGGAGAGGCTCCCTGGGAAGAACCAACTGGACCTTCAAGTACTTCCCTGTGCAGGCCCAAGGGGACCTTAGCTTGGGTCACTGACCACAGGCTTCTGCTCCCACTAGAGTTGCTTTGGACCATTATTGATATTTTTAATGGTAAATATCCAATGTACAATGGATATTATGAACAATCCACCGAATTTACTTAAACCCAGAGTCTATGGGGAAAAGAGATAAGAAAAGTGTTAAGGGTCTTCTGCTAGTTCAATTAGAAAACCTCTAGTTCAATTAGAATACCTATTCTTGTCAGAGATACATGACAGTTAATTATATTTTCCAGGAAAAGTAATTGGTTTGTAATTAACACAGGGGTAGGCAAAGTAAGTTTACAGTTGTAACACAAATAATACAATAATTAATAAATAATAATATAAGAATAAACCCTGTGTTTCATGTACTCACAAGTATAAACCTACTTTTGGTCACCCCTATATTGTACTTGAACACCTCTGCCCTGTGAGCCTAAATCTGGAATTTGATCTGAAAACACCCAAAAGTAAAAAAAAAAAAAAAAAAAACAGACCTCAAAAACTTACTACACGTGCTCAGGGAAGAAAGAGTAAAAGAAAAATTCTGCACAAATGAAATGTAATGCTGGAATATTTTATTTTTTTATGAAATTCACGTCTTTCTTGCCCATTTAGAACTACTGTCTTCCAAGCTCTATAATTAAATATATTATACACTTACTGAAAAGCAAAGACATACGTAAGTAAGTTTTTTCAGGTGACAAAACCAGGGAGGAAAGGTGCTCACAGGCCAACACATTTCAAAGAGAATCCTCCACCCTAAGAACTTCGGATGCCATGTCTGCGCCCAGGGGAAGGTCTGAGGGAATGCGCCCAGGGAAAGGTCTGAGGGAAAGGAACGGCGATTTCAAGCAACTTGATTTCTAGTTATGCGAGTGGTCATCCTCGGCTTTCTTATCATGTCAAATATCCGCAGAGGGAAATATAAATCTTTATAAAGAGCCATCCGTGGCTCTGCAGAAAAATAATAAACAAATAGGTGATAACGATGCAGTGAATCAGAGAGGGGAAGCTGGTATTTGGGAGGAAAATGTAAATTTAGGGATTTATTGCCAAGCCCAGGATGAGCTAGGCTGAGGGACAGGGTCTGGATTTGAGACCCTGCTTTCCATTTGGAAAACTCAGGAGAAAACGGGCACCCCTGGGGAGAAAGAAGAGCCTGGGGACCCAAGAGACGACAGCTCCTCCCATGCACCAACCTGTGACAGAGTCAGATTGTCCCCTGGTGACGCTCCCCCTGCTCCGGTCATTGCACCATTTGGGGAGACCAGACGCAGGTCTGGAGGGTCAGAGCTGCCCAAAGAGACTGCAGGCCAGCTGAAGACACCGCATGCAGTGACGGAACAGTACACCTTGGCCTGGCTGAAGGCCTACACCCCAGCCCCTGGGCTGCCTGCGGGGACAGATGTTCCACAGGGGGCCCGGACTCGGGTCCAGAGGACCCAGGGGGAGGCCGGTTCTACCACACAAGGTTACAGCGCGTTCCGACTAGCGCCTCTGACCAGCGCCTCCTCCCAGACTCCTCACCCGGTCACACACTCACCATTTCTAGGCTTCCTGGGTCTCCCTGGGTAGTGCCTACGACCCCCACGACCAGTGCAGATCACAGTACGACGTAAGCTGCTGCAGAGAGGACAGGGACTATAAAGAACAGGCGACACCCCATCCTCGGCGACACCCTATCCTCAGCGCCACTAGATGGAGTTGGAAGGTACAAGACTTCACCTTGCGTCGCCCCACCCACCTGCCCCAGTTCTGCCCCTGATTGGACAGGTCTTAAGGCCACGCTCTACTGTACTGAATGACAGCCAGGAGGAGGACTCTGGCTCCTAAGAAAAGTGTTTCTGCGGGTGGGAGGGAAGCTGACTCAGCCTGGAATATTTGCATGAACAGAATTTTTCTGGTCTTGGAGCTGTGCTGTTTTTTCTCAGCAATTTGTGAACAGTGGGGCACAAGCGCGCACAAGGAATTCCTTATTCAGTTTCCAAGTGGAGCCAGTACAGACAATGCAGTGGGCCAGAATGGGCTTAATAAGAGGGTCTTAGGTCTTCTAGGTATGAAGGGCTTGGCTTAGGGCTGGAAGTCCACTCATGGAACTGTGAGTCTTGTTTAGAAACTCCCACACTTAAATGTAACTTCACGGTCTGTAATAGAGCCTAGTTCCATTTTAGTCTTTGCTGCTTGCAAGCCTGGAACATTTCACCATCCCTTCCCCAGCCCCACTCATTTAGTCTTTGAGAAAGCATCCCAGAGAACTTAGCTCTGGTGGGAAGTTGAAACCCTGAAGCCCTAACCTGGATGCAAGGCCTCTTCTCAGTCTAACCACAGGGTGTGAGATGTGCTCATTACATTCTCAGGTGTACATTTTACACTGGAAAGGAATTTAATTTACATCAGTTTTTGCTGACTCCCTAGGGAACAGTGAAAGGCAAATGACTATAATATCCCTAAGACAATTGATTCCTATTTCTTCGTTTGGACCTTGAGAAAGAAGATACCAACCAAAAGGGGCCCTAGTGGCTGAACTGGACTCAAATTTTAAAAAACCAGCCTACTGGCCTCTAACACAGGAGACTGCCATGCAAACTGCTCTTGGGGAAGAAGCCTGCACTGAATTTTCTGCCTGCACTGTGCTCCTGCCATCTGAGCCAGCTCTTATAAAGGAGTTTCAAGAATCTTATTTCAACCAATAGGACTAAGATTTTTCCCCATTCAATTGGAGCTATGCAGCTCTATCCCCCAGCTATATCCCTATCAGAATCTTCACTGACCAATCAGAGCAGCTCTATTCTGACCAATTAGGACTGTGCCTTTTGGACCAATAAAACTGCAAAGTATTGGAGTCCTCATTTGCATGAGGACAGGCCAATCAGGGAGCAGAGTCAGGGATTTCTGCGTATATAAGTCAGCTCCCCTTTGGCTTAGAGAGTAGTCTTTTCCTTTTCACCAAAGACTGGCAACTGTACTTCCCTGCTGGAGGTGAAAACACACCAAGGACATTGGTTAACATTAATATATATGAAAATAATACAGCATATTTCCAAGGGCTGTGGTTGACTATAACCATTGGTTCGCCAACTGAATGCGAGAACAACCTGGAGAGCCTTTGCCAGCTCAGGTCAACATAATAGCTGCAGCTGCCACTCACTTTTCCTTTTCTATATATACTTTAAAAAATGGTTATGTAAATGTGAAATGCACCTAAAACTTTTCTCCTCCATTGGACTTATCATGGCATAATTGACTAATAAATTGTCTATATTTAAAGATTACAATGTGATTTGCTATACAAGAGGGACCCCAAAAATTCAGAATTTATTTATAAAAATTGTGTATTTATTTTTACATGTTGAAACTTCAGTCACCTTCAAAGTACCTTCTATCTGATGCAATACACTTATTGAGACTTTTTTCCCACTGTTCCAAACCATTTTTGACCTCATCAATTTTGATGCCTTTTAGTGGTTCTGCCCTTTTTTCTTTCACCTCTTCCATATCAAACTGTTTCTTTTTGAGGACATTTTTCATCTGGGAAAATAACAAAGTCACTCAGCATGAGATCATGTGAATAAGGAGGGTGGAGCATGGGGGGTCATGCTGTTTTTGGTCAAAAAGTGCTGAACACTCAGTGCAGTGTGGGCAGGTGTGCTCATAAATCACCCTTCATAAACTGGGTAAACACAATGAAACAGTCAACCAAAACAATTCACTGAGGCCAAACACAGCCTCTCACAACAATGCCAGCTGGCACACTGATACAGATGGGTGCCTAGAACACTCACCTAGCAGAGGAAGCCTGTACTACAAGAGGTCTGCCCACCAGAACATAATTTTGGGGTTTCTTGGGGTCCCCCCTTGCACATGCCTTGCATCATATACTTGAAATTTGCTGACAGTAAATTCCATGTTCTCACCATACACACAAAACCAAAAATAAGTGGGGTGATGGATATGTCACTTAACCTGGAAACTTTAATATACCTGAAAGATTGGATTGCAAAGCTATTTATTTATTTATTTATTTATATCAACAACTTTCATTGAGATATGATCCACATACTATTCACTACACCTAGTTAAAGTATACAATTCAAAGTGTACAGTTCCATGCTTTTTCAGAAAATTTGCATACATATGCAATCATCACCACAGTTCATTTTTGAACATTTTCAACACCCGGGAAAAAAAACTCTCTCATTTAGCTATGACTCCCATACACCCTATCTTCTCCAATCACCAGCACTGGGCAACCCCGAATGTACTTTCTATCTCCATCCAGCATTAATATGAAAGAAATTTTATCATCTATGGTCTTTGTGATTGACTTCATTGACACAGCATAATATTTTCAAAGTCATCCTTGGTGTAGCATGTCCAATACCTCATTTGTTTTTATGGTCAAATAATATTCCGGTGGATAGATACAGCACGTGTCATTTATCTATCCACCCATTAATGTACATTTGATTTTCCCCCCTTTTGGCTACTTGAATAATGTTGCCATAAAATTTATATACCAGTTTTTGTTCAAACATGTTTTCAGTTTTCTTGGGCACATACTTGTGATGGAAATTGATGAATTATTCAGTAATTCTAGGTTTACTTTTTGAGAAACTCCCAGAGGGTTTTCCATAGTGCCTACACCATTTTATATTGCACCACCTGTGTATGAGGGTCCAAACGCCTGCACGTGTCTTTGACAATGTTTGTTACTGTCTCCCTTTTTGATTCTAGCTTCCTGGTGGCTGTGAAGGGGTATCCCCTTGGGGTTTTGATTAATGACTTCATTTCACTCTAGCAGTTTGTGGATGAGTGATGATGTCCAGCGTTTTTTCTTGTGCTCTTGACCATTTGTCTATCTTCCTTGGGAAAAGGTGTATTTAACCCTTTGTCATTTTTACATTGAGTTTTTTGACTTTCTATAATTAAGTTATGAGGTCTGCAGATATTTTTGATGCAAGTTTCTTATCAGATGTATTTGCCAAATTCTTCCATTCTGTGGGTTGTGTTTTCACTCTCTTGCCTTAAAAATTTACTTCTAATTATGGTGATGTGTACATGCTATAAAATTTACTTTTTTGACACTTTATAAGTGCATTTTTCAGTAGGGAGAACATTGACATTTTAAAACGAATCTCCAGGACTACTCTCATCTTGCAAAAGCGACACTCTCTCCCATTAGACAAAACTTCTCCTTCCTCTCACCCTAGCTCCTGGCAACAACCATTCCACTTTTTGTCTATATAAATTTGACTACTCTGTCTACCTTATACAAATAAAATCATACAGTGTTTGGCCTTTTCTGACAGGCTGATTCACTTAGCATAATGCCCTTAAAGTTATTCCATGTTGTGGCATGTGTCAGAAATTGCTTTCTTTATAAAGCTGAGAAAGATTCTGTTTCATGGATGTTCCAAATTTTTGAAACCTGTTTATCTGTTGATTAATGCTTGGGTTACTTCCACATTTTGGTTATTGTGATAAAATGCATCATGAGCATGACTAAACATATATCTGCTTGAGTCTGGGCTTTCAATTATTTTGGATAGGTACCCAGAAGTAGAATTGGTAGACTAGATGGTAACTGAATTCTTAATTTTGTGATGAATTGCCATGTTGATTTTTATACTGACAACACTATTTTACATTCCCAGCAATGGTGCACAAGGTTTTCAGTGGGTATTTTCCCTTTCTGGATGGTGTCTTTTGAGGCACAAAATTCACTAATTTGATGAAGTCTAAATTACCAGTTTTTAAAGTTAGTGATGTTTGTGTTATATCTAAGAATACTTTGCCAAATTCAAGGTCAGGAATTTTTTCCTATGCTTCTTCTAACTGTGTTATAGTTTTGTTTTATGTTTAGGTCTTTTCATCTTTTGGGGAAATTACACTATGTGGTGTGATGTAATGGTACAGCCTCTTTCTTTACCATGTGGTTATCTGGTTGGTCCAACACCAGTTTATGAAGAAATAATTTTCCCTATCTTTGTTACCTTTTTGAAATATCAGTTGATCATAGATTCAGGGGTTTATTTCTCAAATCTCAATCTATTCCATAGATCTGTTTATTCTAGTGTCAGTATTACACTTATCTTGATTCCTTTCAGTTTGCACAAATTTTTGAAATCAGGAAATGTTAGTTCCACTACTTTATTCTTTTTGAAGAAGAGTTTGGTCATTTTGGCTTATGTGCAATTCCATATAAATTCATGAAACAGCTTGCCAATTTCCAGAAAGATTACAGCTGAGATCTGATAGATACTGTGCTGAATCTCTAGATTATTTTGTGGAGTAGTGGCATTTCAAAAGTGTCAGGTCTTCAAATCTGTAAAATTAAAATGCTTTCTAATCATTCGTACATTTATTAAACCCTTTTGATGATACTTGATAGTTTTCATAGTATGTGTTTACTAAATTTATATAAATATGTATTCCTTCGATTCTATTGTGAAGGCATTTCTTTTCTTCACTTCACTATCAGATTATTCATTACAAGTGTAATGAATATTACCAATGAGACAATTGCTAACTACCAGAAGTCTCAGCTCCCAAGTGTATAGAAATACAATTGAGTTTTATATTGTAATTTTGAATCCTACAAACTTTCTGAACTCAATTCTTAGTTTGAATAGTTGTGTGTGTGTTTTCTATGGAATTTTCTATATACAAGACACCTCATCTGGAAGTTGAGACACTGTTACATCTTCCTAAGTGATCTGGATGCATTTTATTTCTTTTCTTGTCTGAAGTTCTGGCTAAAATCTCCAGTAAGCTGGTGAATAAAGTGACAAGAGTAGACACCCTTCTTCAGTTCCTTATCTTCAGGGAAAAGCTTTTGGCCTTTCACGATTTTTTTTAAGAAACTTTATTTTCCATCGACCTTATTTCCATCCTGTTAGGAGTTTGTGGAAGTACAGCTTAAGACCACTCAGTGGTTGTTCCCACCTACTCAGTGGCCTGTGCAGTGAGGACTGCAGACCAGTCTTCCGTGGTGGACTGAGTGCTCCAGTCTTTGGTAGGAAACTGCTGAATAGTCACAGAGGGCACCTGGCACTCCTTCAGACCAGTCAGTGACCTCAGGCTGAGCAGCATTGACCTCGGGAGCCGGAACAGTCCATTCACCCTGAAATTCCTCCTTGTTCCCAGCCTTTCCAGCAGTGGCCTGCTCTTCCATCTCAATTTCTTTAGGGTCTCTGTAGAAGCAGAGATCAGACACGACTGCCCATGGGTGTTCAGAGATGGTGCTATACATATGTACAACTTCCCAGGCCAGCATCCACCACATCAGACCCACTGAGTGAGCCTCTTGTTGTTGCCAGGGATGGCAGTGTCCACAGAGCCCGGAAGAGAGTGTGTTACACACAGCAGTGGTAGTCAGATTAAGACACCTCGGTGAGAGGCTGGTGGTCAGCCCCAGGATTGGTAACCACCAGAAGTCTCAGCTCCCAGAAGCCTACCTGGATCTGGTTGGTGAAGCTTCCAGAAGTGAAGTGGCCAGCAGTAGGAGTGGCTCCAGTGGCAGCAAAACTTCAGCACAGCTCACTGGCCAGTATTCCTGGACAATGAGACACTGACATCAGTGGGGGTTTCAATGGCAACAATGGCATAAGCTGCCATCAGAAGCTTCTCCCAGGTTCTCTTCAGATTTATGATGTAGATGCCATGGATTTTCCTTTTGTAGGTGTGCTGTTCCATTTGGAAGTCAAGGTTGGTGCCACCTAAGTGGGTTCCTGCTGTAAGAAATTTGAGGACATCCTCTTCCTTCATTTGCAGGACACCAAGGTCTCCAGACATTGTGAAAGTTTTCCTTTAAGTTATGTGGGAACTGAAAACAATGCTGTATGGGCTCCTCTCTGGGTCATGTGGAAAAGCTCATTATAAATGTAATATTAGCTGTAAGTTTTCCACAGATGCCCACAACGAGGTTTGGGAAATTTTCTCCTCTTCTGGGTATACTATTTTAATTATGAAAAGGTACTGGGGTTTTGTCAATTTATTCTCTTTGAGTCTACTGAGAAAATGTTGTACTTTGGGTTTTAACTTTACTGATCTCATGTATTACATTAATGGATTTTGAGATGTTAACTCAATCTTTCATCCCTGGAAGAAATCCCACTTGGTCCTGGTGTATAATTCTTTGTATATTTTGCTGCATCATCTTTGGTAGTATTTGTTGAGTGGCTTACAGCTATTAACAGGCTAACAATTCTGCCTTTTTCTTAGAATATCTCAGAATGTTCTCCTAATCAAGTTCTATTTCTTTTGCCACTTTATGGTATTATTGTTACGCAGATTGTGTCTGTTAATGATATAACCTGATATATTGCACTTTTTTTTAACAGTATAGAGGTCCTTTATTTTTTCACACTCATCACACCATGAATTCATAGAGAATGGGTTTCAGCAGCTCAGGCTCCTACCCACTGATTTTTCACAAAGTGTGCTTCTAGGAGTGGAACAGGCTGACACTTCAGTTAAACACAGGTATCTTTCTCTTTGGCTTCCTTCTCTTTCTGATCATTTTCCTTCACACATTTCAGGAAGCTATCTTGGCCCTTAGAATGTGTAATGTGCTCAATATGTACATTAATTCTCTTGCCAAGAATCTTGCCCTTAACTATAACACCCACCACATGCTGGGTGACATTGTAGACTTTTCCAGTTTTGCCATGGTAACATTTGTGGGGCATTCCTTTTTGAACATGTCCATTCCCTCTATGTCTAGAAAGTCACCTTTTTATAGATTTGTATGGATGTGGCCAAAGGAACAACTCCATGTTTTCTAAAAGGCCTAGAAAACAAATGGCCAGTGCATCTCCTCTTGTCCTTTGTGTTTGTAAGACATTTTGGCATATTACTGGAAGATAGCGGTTACAGCTGAAAAAAATCACATTTTTTTTTACTATCTGTAGTCATTTCCTTACCCTAATACAACACTGCTCACATCCATGTCCTTTGTGCCTTCACTGGTAAACATATTACACACACTTTAGTTTCCAAACAAATGAAAAAATTAAACAAAATTTAAACATTATATTATTTTATAAGAAAAATCAGGTAATTTTATTTTTAACCTGATTTAAGATGTAATAAGAGCCCACCCACCTTGTTAGCCTTGGCTGGATTTTTCTCCCAAGTGAGGGGAAGCAGCTTCATGCTGGAGCATTTACTGGCTGTATTCAGTTGGCTAGTTTAGACAGTTCATGGCGACTCCGGACACGTGAAACACAGTTTAGCACTTAAGGGTCCACAAATGACTGCTGAATTGGAAACAGTTTCCCCAGTTAATTTAGGGCTTCGGAGATTTTAAGGCCCCAGAGCAGGGTTTCCTAAGCTCAGCACTACTGATATTCAGGCGGCGGGATGAGTCTTTGTAGTGGGGGTCCTGCCCATTGCAGACCCTGAGCAGCATTTCTGGCTACCCCGCTCTAGACGCCAGTAGATCTCCCGCTTCCTCCCAGTCTGTGAAAACTAAAAGTGTCCCCAGACATGGCCGGAAGTGGGGGAGGGGTGGTGAGGGAAGTGGAATGCCCCCAAGGTAGGGTAATCGAGGGGACTACGTGAGGAGGGGTCCTGAGCTGGGAGGACACAGCAGGTTCAGGCTGACCTGAGGAACAACGGAACGTCCTGGAGAGGAAACGGGGCTCCCGGGAGGGCGGGACAGAGGGACTCCAGGCCATGATGAGGGATGTCTGTAGTTCAAGCCCTTCCCTGGGTCTGGCGGAAACCGGGCCCTCATTGCCGACCAAGGCCTGACCCTCATGCAGGATTTGGTGGGTAGTGCTGAGATGACAGGCATCAGCATCCTGGGTGGGAACCCCGGCGTCTCACCACCCCTCTACTCTTGTGCCCCAGCCCCCCAGCAACACCTTCTGCACCTGCACTTCTACTTTCCATCTTGGTCACCGAGTGCTGAGAGCTGGATTTTGAGGCTCTCAGCTGAAGCAGTGGGCGATGCAAATTGCCCTGGCGGCCCCACCTCAGGCCCAGGTGTTTTAGTTTGTTTAGTTTGAACAATTTTGGGCCCTGAGCTGGGTTACCTGCTGGGAGGGGAACCAGACTGAGGAGGGGAGCTGTGGGTGGGACCAGGCTGTGGGCCGAGCAGAGCATATTTGTTACTGCAGCATATTTTAACCTATATTGACCAATCATCAGACTGTATCCTAAGAGTGAAACGAATATGGAGATTGAAAAAAAATTTAAGATTGAAAAAAAGTTCAGTGAACTCTCTTCTAAATCACATTAACTTTAATATATTAACAACGGCCTTTTTCTATATTAAAATTTTCACCTATGAGATCTTTGTAAATATCTGCTGGAGGTATATGGATACCTTCCTCTATTCGTCAGCATTTAAATATGCTCAAATATCTACTATCTTAAAGGAAACAGATGACTGGTAAAACAGGTCCTGCTTCAGTCTTCAAATAAATAGAATAGTATATACTACATACACACATACTCTACACTCCCATACCACATAAACATACTACTACATACTTACTAGAAACCTCCCAAGATGACTACAGATATAGGTTCTATAAAACTCCAGCTAGCCTTGGCTGGTGTGGCTTAGTGGATTGAGCTCCAGCCTGCAAACCAAAGGGTTGCAGGTGGGATTCCCAGCCTAGGGCACATGCCTGAGTTGCAGGCCAGGCCCCCACTAGGGAGCGCCTCAGAGGCAACCACACATTGATGTTTCCCTCTCTTTCTCCCTCCCTTCCCCTCTGTCTAAAAATAAATAAAATCTTAAAAAAAAACACACCTTTGTCTCCCTGCTCATATAAATGTAACATGGTATAAATTTAAGGTATAAAATGTAATGGGAGTGAAAATCCCAGTAAAGTTAATTAACACATCCATCACCTCATAGGGTGTTTGGTTGTGTGTATGAAGATAAAGCAAAGAGAGAGACCAAAGGAAAAAAAGGTTGGGCCTGTGGATGAAAAAAAAAGGGAGGGGGTGTTCTGTGGGAAGTAACCTCACAGGGTGATCATAAGTTTCTAACTGGGCAAGTCTTGGAGGGTTGTTATGCCCCAGGCATATATGTAATTTATTTACTAAAAGGCTTATCTTTGCCTTAAGCAAGCCTTATTCATTGTTTCTGTTCATCTAGGCTAGAACACCTTTGAAATAAGCTGTAACCACCTTCAAGAAAGCACATAACCTTGTTAAGTATTCTGTAATCCGATCTCTCACTATCTTGCTTGCTCCCACCTCCATATAATCTTCCTTACATCTTCTCCTTAATTTTAAATGCATAAAACCTGCTGCAAAACCGTTATTCTCGGGAGCATTTGAGGTCTTGATCTCTGGCATATGTCATCAGCTTGGCTCAAATAAACTAAAAAAATTCTCCACAGGTTTGGACGTTTCTTACAGTGACAAGCCCACGTACGTTTTCAAGTGTGTGTGTGTGTACGTGAGCATGCTTCGGGGTAAATCACACCTTCTTGGAAAGTGGCAGAGCTTCCTTTGCCTTGGGAATTCATTATTGCCCACTCTCATTGGGCTTAACTAATCTATGCTTTGTCCAGCCAAGTCCAATAGAAACAACAATGCACCACAGGGGATTCCACATTTTTGAAAAAATCACATTTAAAAGACTAAGCACAAATAGAATTAAAGTGAACGACAACAGTATGCAAAACTCAGGAATGTTAAAAATAGAATTGAAAATGTTCTAAGTTATTAGCATTTGGGGTGGTGGGAAAGTAATTAATTGTAGTGTAGTGTAGTATATTAAGGATGCATGATTTAATCATCAGTGTAATTACACAAAGACTTGTACATGATTTCAACTAACAAATTCATAGATGAAACAATAAAATAATAGTTAAATCAAAGTCAGTGAAGTAAAGAGTGAAGGAACAATATCTAATTAGAGCGAAGGGAAGGGAAAGAGTAAGGTGATTGAAACAATTTCAGATTTATCAGTAATTAGGTAAGATGCAAATGCACAGAATATTGATTTACTTTTAATGTCTGTGTAATATATAGAATTATAAATAACTATTTTGGATAGTCTTCTCATGATAAATATTTAAACAGTCTATGTTTTTCTATTAAGACATAAATTGCATGGAAATTTTTGTGCATAGAAACTTCCATTTCTGTTCTTATAGAATGTAACAATGTGGGCAATAAAAAATCATTCAACTGTTGCTAGAAACTGAAAATACCACCCCCATCAACAAATGCATTGATTTTGTTCAGTAGATACTAAAGTATTTACCTCATTTTGCTATACACAACTACAGTAAAAAGGACTTTCATACTAATATTTTTAATGTCATTTGATAGTATACATTTCCTGAGAAAGAAAAGAGGTCGGCATATTCGTCTAGATGCAAGACCTCCCTCCCTCCTTTTGGCACAACCCTTAAAAGCTGATCATTTCGCCCCTGCTGGGTAGCCCAGCAAACCAGAGCACTTGGCCACATACAAAATCGTATCCATTGCGGGTTCAATCCCCAGCCAGGGCACACATACGAATGCATTTTTTAAATCTATAACAGTTTTGAACAGTGTCAATAATCCCATATTTTTAATCCCATTAGATTTAGGAATCTATCCAATACTATCAACGTAACAGGGTGTAACATTATCTGCTTTTGGGATTATCACTCCCTTCCTCCATTAAAGGGGAATCAGATATAAAAGTCACTTCATTTTTCATCAAGCCACAGGCTCTCTGCATCTCAGGAGTGGGTCTGCAACACAACTCTACAGCATGGGGGAACCTACATCTGCCTGCACTACAAACCGCCAACCTATTCTGGTGAGTACAGGTTCCATGTTGACAGCAAGGGTGTCCATCTGTATACTTCTCCTTTTGTGAATCCTGAAATTAGTAGACTGTTACTCATAAAACAAAGTATCTTACCAAAGGTTATTTCTTAGGTGTTAAAATGTTGGGTGTCAAGAGATTGTACACTTTTTTGTATATAAAGCTTTCTTGGGAATAATATGCCTGATGCATTTTGTTTTGTCGTTTTGCTTTGTTTTTAACCAACATCAATCATCATTAGAAGTTAGAAGTAGTATTTGACCTTGTACTGTTTAAATTGTTCCCCTCTCTGGAAAATTCTTTTATATACAGTGTGCTGAATCATATAAAGAAAAATTTAGTGCTATACTCAAAATCGTGTCATCAGTTAGCTCTTTTCTAATCTGTCATCAATAATTGTAGTTATTTTCTTTCTCTCTTTATCCCTCTTAACCTCTCATCCTCCATCCCTTCCTCTTTCTCTCTCTTTGGCCTTACTGTCTCTCACAGCACTTAATTATATCCAACACTATATTGGACATTCATTAGTCTATTAACTCTTTCCTCCAACCCCGATTATAATCAACAGGGGCAGTGACTTTCAAGTTAAATTCTAAATCACAGGTTTTAGTATATACGCAACTTGGCATATAAAAAGTGCTGTATAAATGGGAAAAACACAGAAATTTCACTTCAAACTGAGACATCTTGGGCAATGGAAGGGGCAGCATTAATTATGGCAGGACAACAGGAATATAATGAGATTATGGTTTCTCCTTTTAAACATAACTGAAGACAGAAGTAAATGGATTAAAAGAAAAGGAATGCTGATTGGATTTACATTTCTCCCTTTAATGGGTTAAAGAGGGAAAGGATTTGATCTCTTAAGCAGTGATAAAATATTGCAGATCATTGTATAACTCTGGTTAGGTAAATTTGTTTGAAATATTTAGAATTTTTTTGGAGCTTGAATAATTTCTTTCAATAAACCTATCTGAGCATCTTCTGAGAGCAATTAAAAAAGTGAACATGATCATGTGAAGCATTAAAGTCCACATTAGACTTCATGGAGTATCCAGCTTAGTAAAAAAATATATATAAATATATATAATATAAATTAATATTTAAAAACATACAAATAAAAATGGAAAAAATTAACACAGAGAATGTAATATTTTGATTGCTGGATTAGGGAAGATCATTCTGTATAAAGAATATTTTGTAGGAAATTTGAAAGAAAGATGCTAAAAAATTATTCAAAAGTTGAGAATGTTTACATGGATTCAGAAGGGTGGTTAGATGGTCCACTGATATGCATGTGGGTGGCAGGGCGTCCAGAATAACACTGAGTTTGAAACAGGATTTTACCATCAACAAGTGACTTTCAGGGACACAGAGAGTGGTAAATTATTTGGGGAGCTGGTTGGTTCAGCAGGACACATAGTCACTGTGAGTTGAGTCAAGGATGTGAGCACTGAGGTGCTGAATGGGAAGATGGATATTTGAGTGTCAGGGTTGAAGTCAGATTACACTGATCCTATGGGCATTTCTAGTTCATTAATAGTATTTATAGCCAGGGAAATGGATGGATGGCGTAGAAAGGGTGTAGAATGTAGGAAGGGTGGATGTAGAATAAATGTTGAGCTTCTGACTTCTAAGAAGCATCAACTGTGTTAAACAGATTAACAGGGAGGAGCAGGAGAAAAGGAAGAGTCAGCAGGATAAAAGTGGTTATTTACAGTGGAGATCTTTGTGCAAAAAAGAAACTGTGTGATGGAAATACGATATGTCTGAGTTACTTCTGAACCAGAGAATATTTAAGGAAAGATGGGACTTGGGTGTACAAGTGAAAGTGCGCATTGAGGGGTTGAAAGGCACACAACTTCACTGGGCTAGAGGGTACCAGCATATGTGTGGCTGGCATTGACACAAATGCGGAGAGGGAAACATCCCCAGAGGAAGATGGTGAATGAAATGGTCTGGAATTGAAACCACATAATGACCTTGAGCCTTCTGTTCTTGACTCATATCTGCTTTGATGTCACCAGATCTAGTCCTTAGTGTGCGAAGCCTGTGTTAGTAGTATCAGCAATCTGGGAACACTTAGGAATGTGAATTCTTGCCCCAACCCTAGGTCTGCTTAGATTGAGGTCCAGAAAACTGAGTTTTAACAATTTTCCAGCTGGCTGTGATGAACATACACATTTTTCCAGAAAGAGAGGAGGGTATGCAATCTAAGTGAACAGAAAGCTTTTATCTCCTGTGTTATTCAAACTTTAAATTTTATTGTGTTTTCAAAGGGAAACCTCAAAAGAAATATGATACCCCAGCCTTTAGAGAAGAAGAGAAAACTTTTATCCGAGACTAAGCGGAGACGTCGTGAAAGATCTGAACTTCCTATGAGGCAGACCAGCTGCATTTTCAAGAGGCCAGTCACAAGGATAACTTCCCATCCTGGCAATAAGGTCATGCGCAAGCTGCAAGAGAACAACTTGGAGAAGCCCCAGCAAGTCTGTGCATACAGGAGACTGCAGGGACTCCAGGCCTACAGCAGTGAAGGGGAGCCTTTAAATACACTGGATGCCATGAATACAATCACACAGAGAAGCGCAGCTGGTCCTGGGCCTGTATGCACCAGCCCCGAGCCCACCACATCATGGTCTTCAGATTGGGCCGAGATGATCCCAGGGGCAGGTCGGTGTGTCCCACAGCTTCTCTGCAGACAACCGGTTACCCGTGCAGATATCCGGAGACAGACTCTGAAGGTGAAAAAGGCAAGAGAGAGACTGGCTGCATCCTTGAGGGAAGACAGGCTGGCCAAGGAGGCAGAGAGAGCCAGGAGCCCAGAAGGACGTTGTGAAAACTGAGTGAAAATTATGAGAAGTTTGTGCCAGAAAGTCCAGTGGTGTGGCTTTTAGGAAGCGGTCCACCGAGACTGCTCTCAGTATACCTGTTTCCCTTAATGTTAGTCCTGTTTCTTATGATGCTTTGTTATATTAAGATTGTACATTATTAAACTCTTTCGAAAGACAAAGATATGAGAGGAGATGGTTTTGTGGGTGAGAGATTCAGTTTCATGTGACAAGAAAGGAGATCTTGTCCTTGTACCCCTCGCTTTCTGTTTCCCATGGAAACAAAGTTTCCACTTTTTATAAAGTGTTTTTATTCACTTTTACATTACATTCTACAGAGGTAACTTTGAGACTGATCAGTTGCCATTTCTTCTTATAATACTTACACTCCAGGAAAAGGTGATACCTATTCTACAGAGATTTTTTTTTAAGATTTTATTTATTTTTAGAGAGGAGAAGGGAGGGAGGAAGAGAAGTATCGATTGGTTGCCTCTCACGTACCCCCAACTGGGGGCCTGGCCCACTACCTAGGCCTGTGCCCTGACCAGGAATCAAACCAGCAACCTTTCTGTTTGCAGGCCCACACTCAATCCACTGAGTCACACCCACCAGGGCTACAGAGATTGTTTTAATGGTAAATTAATTTGATTCCCTCAAATATGATTTTAATAAGCTTGCTTTTATATCTCATTCTAACATAAATTGTATCTTTTTGTTTTTTATTTTTTGCCAAAGGTTAATTCAGACACAAGACATTATAGTATAATTTAATTAGCACTTCTGCTATCTGTTACTAGAAATTACCTGGGTGATTTGTTTAGAGCAAACCTTAGCATCTTCAAAAGGAAATGTTGTCTGGGAACATTTCACGCAGAGAGACCTTGGCAGCAGCCTCATGGTCTTGGCCCTGGCACTAGGTCCTGAGTCAAGGAACTTGCTCACCTACTCACAGCACAGGGCGCATCATAATCTTTCAATCAACAAGTGATCAATGGTATTTGGTAGAAAAAATATCAAATTACAGGAGCAAGAATAAGATTCTTTCACTGGGTCAGGACAGAAAAGGAGTGATGAGAGTTTAGAGTGCTCAGGCATTTTCTGGACTTCCTGGAACTTTAGATAGAGCAGTCCTAGCAGAGATCCTGGGGTGGGGCGATGTCACATGGCCCTCCATGTTCCAATAGAATCCAGCACAAGACCTTTATGGAACAGGAGGAGGAGCCAGGTATTGACAGGGCTCTTACATGTCAGACTGGGAGTTCTGAGGAGTGGAGCCATGTGAGGTCACAATGTAGAAACAGCTGACAGGGTTGGAGATGACCGGGTAACAGTGGCTGGGCAGTGGGGATGGTCAAGAGACCTGCCTATCGTTTGCACAGTGCTTGCCTCTGTGCCTGGACGTACCTACTCCTGTTAATGTGAGCTGATTTTTCCCCTCATTGAATCTTTTCTTCCCTCTTCTTACATTCTGTTAAATTATTTTATCTTAGGTTAGTTTTAGTTGGGTTTTTCTCTCTCATGCATTTAAATTATTCCTGAGTGATTCCCAGATGTAAACTATGATTTCAGTGAGTTACATTGAAAAATGAAGGTGTTCAGGTGTGATCATTGGAGGTATGAGAAATTTAAATGATGGCATCCAGCTTGGTAAATGGTCTTTGGGACATTCACATGATAAGCCACGTGATAATTAGAATTTTTAAGACAAGGTGCTATTAGGTTTTGATAGTTTGAATGAGAATGAATGGAAAGCTGTACATTGATTCACAGGTTTTCACCAACAGCTCCCAGAGGCGCCAGCATTCCTTGGTTGGCGTCAGCAGAGCTCCAGGCTCTGCCTCTGGGCGTCACAAGGTCTTCTTCCCTTCATGTCTCTCTGTCCTCTCCTTTTTTCGTAAGGACTCAGTCATTGGAAATAAGGCCCACACGAAATCCAGGGTGAGTTCATCTTTATATCTTTAACTCATCACATCTGCAAAGACCCAATTTTTATATAAAGTCAAATTCTAAGGTTCTGGGTACACACGAATTTTTAATAGACATTTTTTCAATCCTCTACCTCCACCCCCACCCCCGCCCCTCCACTCAACCAGGAGCAGTGGGAGGTGCACCCTGGAAGTGATCATCTTGTGCCTAGTGAAATCTGGAGGGCTTATATCAGCATCAGCCGTACAAGAACACAGACAGCCTTCATGGCTCAGTCAGATCTGAGGGGTAGCAATATCGCAGGGGTTGTTTCCCTCAAAAAAGTACTTGATTCAATTGATGAATGAGCCAAAACTCATAAATCAATTTAAATCTGAACATTAAGTTAAAAGCCATGTGAAAAACACAAGCAATATATTAATATTATAATTAAAATAATGAAGCCTTAAAAAAGGATTTGAATCTAGTCATCCCAGAGTGTTGGAAAGATCCGGGAAACTGCTAATATGATTCCGGAACTCTGTTTAAATATTTCAGTAATGTGCTTATTTCAATATGTTGTCTCACGTGTTGTGTTATTGGTGACACCTTGCCAGTGTAGCCTACCCACATGCAGCAAGTAGTCCTTTTAGGGGAACAGAACTCTCCTTTGGCTAATAAGTAGTCCAAAGCCAAGTGGTCATCAGCTACCATGGCTGCAGAAACATTTCTTTCAAGAAATCATCTAAAGCATTAGCTATCTACTACATGTAACCTAAGTGTCTTGGACATTTCTTGATTAGCATTCATGATGTGCCCAGGTCAGCCCCAGTGACTGACAGGACAATGACAGAGTGCATGCAGTAGGAAAACAGCACGTTTGTGTTGGACAGGCCAGAGGGGTTCAAAGGAGGACACCCAAAATGCAACACTGACATGCAGGGTACACGGGCTGTACAGGTGATATTACATGGCAGACCCAGGAGTGAGAGGCAAGGGTGGTGGCTCGGGTGCACTACTGGAATAAACCAAAGACTCAGGAATTCTCTCACGTTAGCATAATTGCCTGCAGTCAGACTAACGGATCTGATGCTTGGGTGCAATCTTTGACCAGGGATGACCTGTTTGATGCGGGAACAGAACACGGTGTCTCTGCAGTGGACTCCATCACACGTGCTGGTGGCACACTGTTGATAGACTACATGAAGTCCCTGGTCACTCCTGTGATCCCAAATGACTCCTGAAGTGTACATTAGGTCCAGAAAGCTGATTTCCTCCAGAATGAATCGCATGCGTGTAAGGGGAACACACTTTCTCCTATAAGTGGGATATACCAGGGGGTGGGGGAGCAATTTTTTTTTCGTCCTGCAGCTACCAAAACCTCAATGAGGAGCCTCCGGTGAGCAAGTTTGAGGGGTTCTGCATTCATGACCCAAGGCGAAGGGGAAGTGGGCTGTGGAGGGTCAACAACTCAGGCCCCTGGAAATGCCTACATTTCAGTGCTCCTCTACTTCTGTGTGGGCATCACCAGTTGATGGGAAGTTTCTGGTACCAGAATGCCTGGGGTAGTTTCATCCACCACAGGTGGTTTAGGGACCCTGAGATGCATACTGTTGAAGCTTCTATAATAAAGGGGTTTAGGGAGGAGACAGTAAGGCTGGTACTAGACAAGTTCCTGGGTGATTTGTTTCTGTATTCAAATTCAGTATATTTTAAAGTATTCTGTGAATAATTAGGCAAGCAGATCTCATGAGTATACATGTCTCTGGTTGCTGTGGCTGATGGAATGTCCCCATCACACAGGTTCTGTCTGCTGTTTGTTGCCCTCTCAACTCACAGCTGCTGCTCAGAGAAATTTTCAAGGGGCACATGCATGGATTTCTAAAGACGTCTCCAAGTGAGCAGGAACAACAAAAAGCTGAAACCGGCCTATGGAGGCAACGGAAGGAAATGATGCTGATGCATGTGACTGAGGACGTCCCCAGGCAGAGCCCACATGGGATGCACCTTTAAGCTTCAGGACCACAGTGCATCCAGAGATCTGTCCGAGGACCCTGGTTTAAACTCCAGGATGGGTTCTGGGAGCCCCGTCGCTTCACTCCTGGTTATGTGCGTGAGATGAGGGCAGCACAACCCTAAAGGGTGTTTTCTCAGTTAAGACAGGGCTGCAAGGAAGACCCAGAGGGGACTGAACTCTTCCTCACAGACCTTCAATTCTTCCCCAGAAAGATTCCACGGCTGTGGTAAGAAGTTCTGAACACATAAAAATTAAGTTTCAGAAAAGCTGATCTTTTTTTAATCCTCACCAGGGGGCACTTTTTTTTATTGCTTTTTAGAGAGAGAGAAAAGGAAAGAGGAAGGGTGGAAACATTGATGCGAGAGAGAAGCTGAGGTTGGTTGTTTCTCATTGGCTCCCTGCCTGGGGACTGAGCTGACAACCTTCCCGTTAGGGTGTGACACTCCAACCGAGCCATCCAGCCAGGGCAGGAAAGCTGAGCATTATCTCAGCATGTGAAAGCAAGTGTGTTATTCACTTCTGCAACAGCAAATGGGCCATGTGAACAGTAAACGGGTCACGGGGCTGGATCATGAAACAAAAGGCTTCCAAATACTCTTCTTGCAAGAAAAAGATGTTATGAAGTTCCCATCTCTCCCGTCACATTCAATTAGTATATGACTCAAAGCAATCCCCTCTCTCTGCAACGCACCTCAATTATTCCTTGGATGACTGACTGCCTTTACACTTCCACAATCTCTGTGGTGTTTCCACTGGGGAATCACAGCAGACTTGCATAGGTATCATCCTACACATAAACTACACTCAGGATGCACTAGAACAGTGCAGGTAAGTGTAACTCTTTCTCCAACTGGGAGGACTCTGGTGTAGTGGGGTACACATTGTGTCAGTGTGTATGGCAGCAACATAAAAATGGCAAATACTATAAGATATTAAATATTTAAAAGTCAAGCGAAAATCCTTTCAAATGAATTAAACGCAGCAGACACCACGAATATCTGTGGCCCAAATTAATAGGAAGTCTCAAGTACCACAAAACAATGTCCAGACTAATGACATGTTACCTGCACACATTTGTAATAACTTCGTAAATGAAGATAAACCATGTTTAATCTTTATCTCTATGGTGAATCTTTACTGTGACTCAATGAAAGCAGGACATTCTGTATTACCACCCTGTAGTTATTTCCATAACCAAGCAGTTCCTGAAACAGTGTTGAAGATACATTAAAGGTCAAACTCCAAGTGGTCAGGAATGACACCCTCACTGACTGAGGCTGCTACTTCTTAAAATACACACACACACACCCTCCCCATTATATCACATCAGTTTTCATTTCCTTCATGGCCCTTACTTCCTTATTATAAACCAAAGCTTTGCCATTTGTTAACCATCTCTTTTCCCACCAAATATAGGCACCAGGAGTGTTAGAACATGTTTGTCTCATGTGACTGTATCCAAATCCTACGGGGCCTTGATTATTTGTGCTGAATGGGGCACAACGACTCTATTAAAGAGCATGGAATGAGGGACGTGGAACCGTCAGTATCAAAGGCACAGTCTCTGAGCGAGAGGCCTGACGGGGCCAGTGGTCCTGTCTCCCTGGCCAGGTCTGTGTTCTCTCACAACTTACCTACACTTAGAGGCCTCAGTTGAGTTAGAAATGTGATATTAATATTACACAGTCCACTAGGAAGTGAATTTATGTGTTTTAACTGAAATACATGATGGTGAACAGTGTAACGCACCATAGGAAATACACCAGTGCTCAGAGAGGGAGTCCCACAGCCGCAGGCTGTTTCAGAGGACAGGGGCTGCGACCACTGAGCGGCCAAGTCTCACGCCACCAGAGAAAGACGTCACACGCCTCCTGCACCAAAGGTCCTTGATGACCATGATGGAGAGTGGCTCACAAAATGACAAAGGTGAAAACATCAAATGATGAAAGTGGCCAATAACGTCCTCTTCTTACTAGTGTGACTCACTGGGGCCTCTTAAAAATTAGGCGTAGCTCCACTACAATGCCTTCTAGACAATGAGGTTTATGATCGCCAACAACATAATGCATTTACCTCCTCAGAGCATTCAATATACAAAATGTCTTGGTGCCTTAAAGAGCCATAGTACCATGTATCACAGGCTAAATCCTACAGAAGTCCTGATCAGCCTTTGACATTACACCCACAGCCATGTGCGCTCGGTGGTGGTTCTTACTATTACAACGCCTCACACTCCTCTCTGACTACAGCCTCAATCACACAGGTCACTGGCAAGAGGGCATGAAAAAACCATGAAGTGGGGTTTTGGTGTTAAGATTGAATGGCAATTTGTGTCAAGACAAAAACAGTAACTATAAAAAAATAGAACAAAATATGCCTGAGAGAAAACTACCTGATCATAAATGAAAATAAAAACATAATAAAATTAACCCATAGAGTATAATTATTAATGAAGAGAATTATAAAGTTTATTTGGAAATCCATAATTATTATGGTACATTTTAACATACCTTCTCAGGAAATAAACACAGTATCTGTGCATACAAGGGCTTAGAAAACAGTTAATAAAATATGTGAAGCGTTCATTTGACAATACACATACTTTTAATCGCATACAATTGAACATGACTGAAAACATGTTGAATAAGAAAAACACTATCACCGTTAGGTGCCTAAGGTGTTTCCTACACAAATTAGATCTTATACAGATATAATCTAGAGAAAAGGAGAATAGACATGAGCAAGAAGTGAATCCATTTCCTGGTGGACACAACAGGGCTTACAGAAAAATCCAAACTCTGATGCATCTTTCACGTGGAATTTGTGAAGACATCAGTGGAAAACTACACATCTCAGAAAATGAATATCAGACAGTTGGTGGTGGTTTTGAGGATGGTCTTGATTTGAAGGTAAAAAAATCCAGGTCACAGGCTGGAAGATTTTGTTCTTGAAGCTCCTATGTCTGTTTGTCTGTGGGAATGTTGGCCTTCTTTGTTTTTGCCTTCCAAATCTCATGCAAGTGAGGCTACTAAGGAATTTTAACATGGACCATAAAGGAGCTGGATTCTGGAAAAATCAAGGTCCTACCATTGCCCAATAAAAGGGAAAATCTTCAGCTCTCGATTTTGCTGCCCTATCACAGATCCCTGTTCTTAATTCGAAGTGTACTCACCAAACATCAGTCCAAAGAAAGCAAAGGTCCAAATATGAAAATAATTCACATATAACTATATTCTTTCCTAAACTTGCCATATATGAAATTATCAGTATGGAAAACAGAAAAAGGCTCCTACACTTAGCATGCCAAAAAAGGAGCTTTGTCAGAGGGAAAAGCAGAATGTGTCTAATGGACTAGGGACATAAAGGGCGGCCTCAGGCCACTAGGAAAACCCTGACCCCAAACAGTCATTTTTCTATGGCCCCATAAAACAAATTATAGAAAGATGTTTGACCTAACTGCATATAAAAACCAGATTTAAATTCATCCATGTATCTATTAAGAAGAGGATCCAAGATAGAAAATATTACTAAATGTTTTAAGAAAAAAAGCACCACTATTAATTCCATGTACTATTGTTGACAGACTCTCTTTATCATCTCATGTGAGTATTCATTTCTGAAAGTCAGTACGAGAAACCCACAGTCCAATGATGAAGTAAAGAAAAAGGTGCAGTAAACACGACATACATACAACATTAATGAGAACTCTTTCACATCAAAAACTTTCTGGCACATTATATGTGAATTAATTTCTATCAAGCTTTCTCATGTTACTTACATTTTAATTTCTTTCGTGGAAGAAATTTTCACTTGTAAGAATATGGCCCAATTCAAATCTTTTCTCCAACTGTTTACATTCTAGAATTTTTAATCCAGCGAGTCCTCCTATGCTTTTGAAAGGAACTGGGAAAAGTGAAGCCTTTCCCAAGTTCTGCACATTAATATGGTTTTCCTCCAGTGTGCATTTTCACATTTTGAAAGGTTGTGTGATAAATGAAGACTTTTCCAAATTGCTTACATACAGGGGGTTCTCTCTAGTGTGAGTTTTTTCATGTTTTCTAAGATAACGGAGACAAGTGAAGGCTTTACCACATGTTTTACACACACACGGCTTCTCTCCAGTGTGAGTTCTTTCATGTGTTTGGAAACTTCGATACCATCTGAAGGTTTTCCCACATTCCTTACATTCATAGGGTTTTTCCGCAGTGTGAGTTTTTTCATGTGTTTGTAAGGAACTGAGATCTCCGAAGGCTTTCCCACACTCCTTACATTCAAAGGGCTTCTCTCCAGTGTGATTTCTTTCGTGTTTCTGAAGATCACTGGGATACCTAAATGTTTTATTGCAGTTTTTACATTTATAGGGTTTCTTTCCAGTGTGGTTTATTTCATGTTTTCGAAGATAATGGAGACAACTAAATGCTTTACTACATTTTTTACATACATATGGCTTCTCTCCAGTGTGATTACTCTCATGTGTTTGGAAACTTTGATAACATCTGTAGGATTTTCCACACTCCTTACATTCATAAGGTTTCTCTCCAGTATGAATCCTTTGGTGTATTCGTAAGGAACTGAGGTATCTGTAGGCTTTCCCACATTCCTTACATTCATAGGATTTCTCTCCAGTGTGCGTCCTTCTGTGGTATCGAAGAGAACTGGGATAACCAAATGTCTTGCTACATACTTTACATTCATAGGGTTTCTCTCCAGTGTGATTTCTTTCATGTATTTGGACACACTGATGAGAACTGAAAGCTTTCCCACATTCTTTACATTCATAGGGTTTCTCTCCAATATGAGTTCTTTGATGCGTTTGTAAGGAACTGGGATCTCTGTAGGCCTTCCCACACTCCAGACATACAAAGGGCTTCTCTCCAGTGTGATTTCTTTCATGTTTTTGAAGATCACTGGGATACCTAAAAGACTTACTACAGTTCTTACACTCATAGGGTTTCTTTCCAGTGTGATTTCTCTCATGCTTTCGAAGATAACGGAGACAAATAAATGTTTTACCACACTGCTTACACACATATGGCTTCACTTCTCTGTGATTTCTTTCATGCCTTCGAAAACTCTGATAACATATGAAGGCTTTTCCACACTCCTTACATTCATAGGGCTTCTCTCCAGTAAATTTACTTTCATGTCTTCGATAATTTTGATAATATCTGAATGTTTTTCCACACTCCTTACATTCATAGGGCTTCTCTCCAGTGTGAATTTTCTCATGACGTCGAAGAGAACTGAGACAACTGAATGCTCTGCCGCACTGTTTACATTTATATGGTTTTTCTCCAGTGTGGGACCTTTCGTGTATTTGAAGTGAATTTGAAGAACTAAAGGTTTTCCCACATTCCTTACATTCATAGACTTTTTCTCCATTGTGATTTCTTTCATGTTTGTCAAAACACTGGAGATAACTGGAGGCTCTCCCACATGCATCATAATTACATAGTTTGTCTCCGTAACTTTGATAATCACACGGTGTGTGTCCAGGGTGACATCTGACGTGCCCATTATGGGATGACTGGTGCATGAAGACTTTCCCACACATGCTGCGTTCCCACTGTTTTCCTCCCAGAAGAGTTTTCTTCTGCAGACAGAGATCTGGAAAAAGGCTGAAGTTTTCCCCACATTGACTACTCCTTTCCCCTCCACAGAGTCTCTCTAACAGTGGATTTCTGTAAAAATTGAGAAGCACATTACTAATAATTTTTTCATTAATTTTAAAATTATCAGTACCATATTTGAACTATAGTTTCATGATTTATAGCAAAAATATAGGTTTTCCCCTTGTCTGAATGATTAGAAACTTAATTAATGTATGGAATGCTTTGTGAGAGGAGTTTGCCTTTGCTACTATCAAAACAGTGATATTGATCCTAAAAGTTATTGACACCCTTTCCATTTAAATTACTTTTCAAACACTGCCCTGGCCGGCGTAGCTCAGTGGATTGAGTGTGGGCTGCGAACGAAAGCATCGCAGGTTCAATTCCCGGTCAGGGCACATGCCTGGGTTGCAGGCCACAGCCCCCAGCAACCGCACATTGATGTTTCTCTCTCTTTCTCCCTTCCTTCCCTCTCTAAAAAAATAAATAAATAAAATCTTTAAAGCAATTATTTTTCAAACACTAAACACATTTTTCATTATAAGAAATTAAGTGGAACTATGAACCAAAGGATCACTGGTTTGATTCCCAGTCGGGGTACATGCCTGGGTTGCGGGCCAGGTCCCCAGTGGGGTCCACATGAGAGTCAACCACACATCGACATTTCTCTCCCTCTCTTTCTCCCTCCCTTACCCTCTCTGTAAAAATAAATAAATAAAGTCTTTAAAAAAAGAAATTAGGTGGAAAGTTTCTGATAAGTGGTAAGTTTGAAGCATAAATTATTCTGGTTGCTTCTTTTTAAATCTGGTAGCATAACAGTTTTCTAAAACACGATAGTGCTTTCTGTTGTGAGTGTGACTCACCTTCGTCTTCTCCCCTGGTGTTTGTACTGAACTTCAATGTCATGATCTTCCCATTTCTTTCCTAAAATACAGACCCAGAAACTTGGTTCCAAACTGTTAGAAATTCTAGAAAAATCATTATATTCTAGTTCTACAATGAGCTGTGAGCATGTCCAGTTTATTTACCAGTGTCCTCCCTTCCCACATCCCACATCTGAGAACAATGTTGGCCAAGAAACACCTGTTTCTGTCCTCTGATTAACAAGGTGAAGGTAACATGTCATCCTTACTGACTGAGGCCAGGTTCCTGAAGGTTTCCTGCATCACATCTCTGTAGAGCTTCTTCTGTAGAGAATCCAGTAAGGCCCACTCCTCCAGACTGAAGTTCACAGCCACATCCTCAAAGGCCACCGAGTCCTAAAAACCCAGAGTATGTGTAGAGTAGGATGTATGAGACTGATAGCACTTATAGGAAGTTTTATAAGAAGTTTACAAGCGATTCCATCATCTCCTAACATGTATTCTATGACTTGATTATAAGAAACTCTCTGTCCACACCTGCCTCCTCATGCATTTAACATCATCAGGAATACATGGAAATGGTTTACACATTTTTACTCTAATCACATTACACCTTACTTTTCTTCTAATGGCAGGGTTCAGAGAATGTTTGGAAATAACAGGACTACTATTCAGATGAAACAAATATTATCATTGTAAGACCATCAATTCTTTATGAGAAATAGTCTTTCATCTCCTTCCTCACAGCCACCATTTACAGCACTCCATGAAGCAGATGTTAACATCTGCAATGAGATTTCAATGAATAAAACCACAGTGAAGATCTACAAGCATTTTGTTCTAGTCCCATCCCAAACATGAGCATCCAGAAGCCTGTGGAAATCCCACTTGTAACAAAGCCCAGCTAGCTATTGTCCTAAATTCCTCCAGGACGTGAGAAAGTAACCGCAGGCAGCTGGCTGCATGGAAATATCCTTGTAGAGAAGCACTGCTCTTACCTTGTGAAATATTTTCTATAGACTCAGTTTTCCTTTCTCTTTCTGTCCAATCTGATGGTCTAAAAAGTTACTTCAGACTTAGAGCTCAGACACAAAGTAGAAGACAAGACAACTTACACGACAAAATCCCTGTAGTTATGCACCTCAGGGCTGTTTCCAGCCAATTTCTGGCACACACAGGCACACACTGAAATAATAATATGGCAGAAGAGCTCTTTCCAGCATAACCATAAAGTCTTTCCTGGGTGCTGCTGACACTGAGGGCCAGGTTAAGAGGTTTAGGGTGCAAGGGAGGTCATTGACATCCACAGTAGTGTCATGGTGAACTTGTTCATGATTATAAAATGTTAAGGGTGTAGCAGGGGTTTCCTCCAAAAGAGCACATAACATCCATTCTCCAGTCGGGAGGAAGTATTTCCTGACCAGCCACTCTGGAGGCTGCCCTCCCTTCTGTCATTCCCAAGTTCCCAGTGGAGACAAGGAACAGCATAGCTCCATCCTGAAGCATGGGATCCCCCCACAGATGACAGCACACCCAACCTGTAGGGTATGAAGGGTTATTGCTGTCCCAAGTGAGGTGTCTGGACAGCGTAAGTAAGGCAGGCTCTCAAGAGGGCACTGAATAGGCTGTGAGAGAAGAGCAGGGACACATTCTTTTCCGAGGTTACAGGGTGAGCTGGGGTGAGAGTTCGCACAGGAGGGCAGCAGCTTGCAAGGATTCAGTCACTTGTTACCACAGGAAGCGTGCACTGAAGCTTTCTCATCACCTTGTGCAGATGTGGGGCACAAGGGGAAGGAGCAGGCATGAGGTTCTAGAGCTGTCAGCAATCAATCATCAAGAATTAGAGAAGGTTGCCCTGGCTGGTGTGGTTCAGTGGATTGGGCACCGTCCCACAGACCTGAAAGGTCAGTTCAATTCCCACTCAGGGCACCTGCCTGGGTCATGGGTTCTGCCCTGGGTCAGGGTGCGTGAAGGAGGCAGCTGATCAATGTTCCTCTCTCACACATATGTTTCTCTCCCTCTCTTTCTCCCTCCCTTCCCCTCTCTTTAAAATCAATAAAAGAATAAAATTAAGAATGAGAGCAGGAAAAAAAGAATTAGAGCAGCAGAATGACAGTTTCTGATCTGACATTTAAGTAACTTAGAAGTTTCCATTCCCAAACTCACCAGAGAAAAGCTAAAAAACCTGAAACAAACCAGAGCATTTAGGTCACAGGGCAACCTGATGTCACCAAAATTGGAAAAGAGAAAGTAAAATTGGTGTTCAGGAAAATATCCCAAATGTTCTGTTCTTAATATGGCCTGTACTAAAAAAAAAAATCTATTTCAACCCTGGCTGGTGTGGCTCAGTGAACTGAGTGCCAGCCTACCAACCAAAAGGTTGCCAGTTCAATTCCCAGTCAGGGCACATGTCTGGGTTAAGGGCCAGGTTCCCAGCTGGGTGTGTGTGAGAGGCAACCGATAGATGTATCTTTCACACACTGATGTTTCTCTTCCTCTCCTTCTCCCTCCCTTCCCCCTCTCTCTGAAAGTAAATAAATAAAATCTTTTTTAAAAATCTATTTCAGCAAAGTCTAATGCAAAGACAAAAAAAAAGAACAAAAAAGCAGAACACAATTTCCATAATCCCTAAATACTTTCTTCAAACAGGTTAAATACACCTAATGGACATACCTGAAGAACATAAAAGACAGGAAGACAGTAAACTAACAGGCACCGAGACTTCCTCAAATTAATGACAGTTGGCACAGTGCAGATACAGGATGGAGAGAGAACACTAAACTGTCATATAATGCATGACATCTTATTTACAACATTAGAAATTATGTATTTGGTAATTTCAAGCTATGGATAACTGAAATAAATGACAGCAATGTGACAAGGGACAGAGAGGGGGAAGTGGGAATAGTGTGCTGTGAGGTGCCTGCACAACCAGAGAAGCAGTACAGTGCGACTTGACAAAGGTGGTGGCTACCTGGTAAATGTATCCTCAAAACTCAAGGGCAACCTCCAAAAAGCTTAAGAAAATATGTATATTTGATATAAGAGAAGAAAAATCAGGCCATATGCTCAAATAAAGTCAGAGAATTAAGAAAAAAAGTTGGAAACAAAAAGAAATGAAGAGCAAGGGCAACAAACAGAACACAGGACAAGCTGTGGTAGATATTAATCCAACTGGCTCCATCACCGCTTTAATCATCAATGGTCTTGCTACAACTGAAAGACAAATAAATAACATGCTATCAGATTTTAAAACACAATATAATATATTGCTCACAATAAACCCACTTTAATTATGAAGACACAGATAGGTGAAAGGTAAAGGGATAGAAAAAATGGACCGTGGGAGGTGATGAGTGGGTAGGGCAGGGGAGAGTAATGGGGGGGAAATGGGGACAACTGTAACTGAACAATAAAAAAAAGAAAGAAAGCTGGCATGGGTATATGAATTTCAGACAATGCAGATTTCAGGCCAAAAAAAAAAATCTCAGAGATAAGGACAAACATTACATAATGATAAAGGGGTCCATTCTCCAAGAAGGCACAGCAGTCCTTCAGATGCCTGTGCGTAACAGTACGGGGTGAAATCCATGAGGAGAGAGCGGAGAGACTGCAAGGAGAACCAGAGGAGCCCACCAGTGCTGCTGCAGATTCCAGTGCTCTACCACAAATCATAAACTGCAGCAGAAAGAAATCCCAAAGGACAGAGTTGACTAAACACTGCCATGTAACAACAAAATTTAATCAAAAGATTGAAATCTATGGTTTAAAATCTGAGCCTTGAAAAGTTAAATTGTTGGTATCCTTCATACAGTAACAAGAATATACATTCTTTTCTCAAGCTCACATGGAACACTCACCAAGACAGAACACATTCTGGGACATAAAACACACCTTAAAAAATCCGAAATAACAGAAATCATACAGAATAAGCTCCTCCACCACAGGCATTAATCTAGAAATTAGTAATAGCAAGAGAGTTGGAAAAATCCAAATATTTGGAGATTCAACAACACAAATCTAAATAATACATGGGATCAAAGAACTTTTCTTAAAATAAGTTAAAAATTATTTGAACTAAATGAAATGAAACTTTTCAAAGGTTGTGGGATGCAGCAAAAGAAATGCCTAGAAAAATTTATGCCATCAAACAAGTACACTAGCAAAAGAAAGATCCATAATCATATAATGTAAGGATCTACCTTAGGAAGCAATAAAAAGCTGAGCAAATTAAACCCAAAGTAAGCAGACTAAAAGTAAGAATAGAAAATTAGAAAAAAATCATGTAATTATAAAAACAAAAAAATCAATGCAGAATAAACAACAACAACAACAACAACAACAAAGCTGTTCTTAGAGACAATTAATATGACAAGCACCTAGTCAACAAAATGAAGGAAAGGGAGACAAAAATTACAATGGAAGGCCATCATGGGTAGGTCTAAGGAGCTCAGAGAGGTGGTCACTGAAGCGTCTACAGTGAAGGTGACTCAGAGGATGCTGCCAGGGGTGCCTGTCTTGTGCCAACTGAAACAGTCCAGAGCCTTCTATGGTAGGAGCACCCACTCAAGGTGGAGCAATTTGTAACAGCATAAATGGGTTAAAAAAAATTAGTAAATAAGGAATATATTCCCTCCCAACACAAAAGAATCTAGAGGGACTGCAGCTATTTCTTTGTGGCATCGCAAAGTGAATGGCCTTCACCTAGGCATCAGGACCTCACCTGTGTGTGGGGCAATGGCTCATGCACTTTTTCTGAAGCCCCTTTTCCAATATACATATATGTCCTGAATGTCAAATGAATGCCCACAGAGTGACATGAATGTCGCATCGTACCTGTTCTCCTGGAGCAAGGTCTAGAGGACCTCAAGCCCGTGTCATTTGGGTGAGAGACTGCCCCCATGGAAATGGCTGCTATGTAGGATTTAAGGACCCCAAGGCTTAAGTCTGGTTTGAACTGATACCTTGGCTGTGCCACAGTGAGACTACGGGTGCTGTCCCCGGTGTATCAGAGGGTCAGGATCTTGGATGCAGTAGAGGCAGGTGCAGCAGGTGTACTTAAGGGTCCCGGGAAGTCCTCTGGTATTAGGGAAGTGGACTCTGCCTACCGTTTATGGGCTGCCTTTTCCCATCTCTGCTCTTTCCCTCTGAAATACCTACTCTTTAAAGAGTGACCATCTGGTGGGCTCCCCTCATTCTTAGGATAGAATCATTCTTAAACCCCCACTTAGGCCCACTCTACTGTAGAGTGACCCCAGCCTCATTCATACTTTCATGCTACTGACCAAATAAGTTCCAGCCAAGACACTGACCAGGTCCACTCTAAGGAGGATCCAATTGCCATACTCCTGCTCCCAAAGGATGAGAAATTGCCTAAACTCTCAACTCAGAGTCCTCTGAATGTAGCACCCAGGTTCCACTGAACATAGCACCCAGGTTCGGTGGTGTCAACAATACAACCCAGTGCAGCTGGGCCCACGGGAGGGCCCCCAGCAGGCAGCTGCTCACAGAGCAGGAGCCTCCAGGTTCCTGTCAGCCTGACAGATAACAAGGACCAGGGCGAAAGGGAGGGCTGAGGCTTAATTTTCAGTACACAAACATCAAACATGTGAAGTCTGACCACTCATGACAAGAACAAACACAAGTATAAAAAATACACAATCCCACTGGCTTGTTTTTATATAAAGACACGCTAAGAAGATGAGCAAAAGTGATGAGAACTGGTCCCCTGAAGGTGGAGGGGGTGGGAGCACAGGAGTGGAGCAGGACATGCCGGCAGTGACCATCCATCAGCTTCCTTTCAGGCACTTAGACACTTTCCCATTCACTATTTACTCAAAACAAGAACAGAAATTTATATACACCCCATTTCCTATGGGTAATCATCACCGTTAATTAATCTTGCTTTTTAAATTAATTATTCTTAACTTTTCTATATAGGAAACCATTTTAAAATGTAAACCTTTAAAAATCAAATGCTATAAAACTGCAAGAGTATAAAAAATTTACAAAGCCCTTTCTAAAAAAAAAAACCCAAAGGGAATTATAATACTTTTCTATACACTGTATTTCACTCTGGATATTTATGCATTAGGGGTTTGCAACTTAGCCCTATACTTGAAATTTCAAAATTTACATAAGCTTTGATGTGTTTCTTCATATCAATGAAAATCAAAATTCAATAGCTATTTTCCTCCCATCCTTTAAAATAGGAGGTTATTTACTGTGGGAATAGTATAGCTTTTTACATGTCAAAGGTCTCTAAGGACAGGCACATACAAAACTGACCTAAAAATGAAAAATGCTCTTGAAAACTTAAAAACCATCTCATACTTCACGTTCTCTTACCTGAATGAAAACACAATTTTTTTATTTGCCAATCAGTCCTGCCTTATTCACATCATTTCCCTCAAGGTAGTTGTATTTTAAAGTCCAAGTGCTAATGGGAATGAGAGCCAAAGGGCTGCAATACTCAAGAGAAAAAAACAATCCAATGAAAAGACACAGCAATACTGGAATTGAAACAGAGCAGCAGCCTGCTTCCCTACAGTGAAGGAAAAACTCACACTGAGAAAGTGGAACATAATCACAAACGTGGAGTCTGGTGTCGACACCCCTTTCCGAGACAGAACCCCCAGAGTGGGACGGAGGGTAGGGACACCGGAGCAGCCCAGGAGTGAGCTCTGGTTGCTGCACACTCTGCCCTCTCTCTGAAGCACCGAAGCGCTCCCTCCCCCAGGCATCCACTCTCACGGTGAGGGAGCTCTAAGCCTGATTCAGTTTAAGGTCCTGAACCAAATTCTTCCCCAATTCTTCAAACCTTTGTCCAGGAGTCAGGACCCCTGATTTTCACACTTTCTCAATGTGCAAAAATTATACCTGAGGGCACCTACACTGTGGATGCAAAACTCAAACTTCAGGTCTAAAAATGTCTGGGCCTAAGAAACTATAACCTCAAAGAGGGCACCATCACCCTCCTCTCCACCCTTGATCCCACATGCACATGCGCCCCAGCTTTCCAGGACTGCAGCTTCTCAGGGTACAGGCTCCTTCCAAAGGGGTGTGAGCAGGTGGGACACCTGTAAGCGGAGGCTCCCCAGGAACAACTGGGCCTTCATGTACTTCCCTGTGCAGGGGCCAAAGACTTTAGCTTGAGTCACTGACCACAGGCCTCTAACCCCCATTGGAGTTGCTTTGGACAACTTTTGATATTTTTTTTATTTCATTTTTCTTTTTACTTTTTTCTTAAAATTTTTAAAAGATTTTATTTATTTATTTTTAGAGAGGGAAGGGAGGGAGAAAGAGAGATAGAGAGAAACATCAATGTGTGGTTGCTGAGAGCCGTGGCCCGCAACCCAGGCATGTGCCCTGACTGGGAATAGAACCTGCGAACTTTGGGATTGAGCTCGTGCTCAATCCACTGAGCCACACCAGCCAGGGCTCAACTTTTGATATTTTAAACAACAAAAGCCCAGGGTTTCAAAAATCCTCCAAAATCACAAAAACCAAGCCTTATGTGAAAAAAAAGGAAGAAAACTGTAAGAGTATTTTACTAGGTCAATTAGAAAACTTCTAACACCTAATATTTTCAGGAAAATATCAGTTAACTGTATTTCCAGGGAAAATAATTGGTTTGTAAATAATTCATCATACTTAAACATTTTTACTCTTCAGGTAAACTCTAAACTCTGCAAGTCTAAACTCTGCAATTTAATTTGAAAACACTCAAAAGTTAAAAAAAACAGACCTCAAAACTTCCTACACATTCTTAAGGGACTAAAGAGTGAAAGAATTCTATACAAATGGAATATAATACTGGAATATTTTCTTTTTTCTGAAATTCACCTCTTTCTTGCATTTGAAACTATTTTATATTTCAAGCTCTATTGATTAAATACTTCTATCCCTATTGATCTTCTCAAGGTGAGAGACCCAGGGAAGGGGCGGTGCTGACAGGAGATCACCCAGGAAGGTTTCCAAAGAGGAAACCTCCACCCAAAGGACTTCCTATAGGATGTGTGTGCCCAGGGAGGTCCTGGGGATTTCAAGCAACCCAGCGTCAAGGACTTCAAGTTTTCCTTGTGGTTGTTCTCTGCTTTCCTCTCATGTAAAATACCTATAGACATAAAAAAAATAAATCTTTAAAATGTACAGACTTGCCCCAGAAAGAGCCAGGTTAGAGGCACAGGGCTGTGCATTTGAGATCCTGCTCCCCAAGCATTTGGAAAACTCAGGACAAAAACTGTTCTCTTGGGGACCCAGAAAGGACTGGTGTGGAACTAAGAGGCGTCCCTGTAGAAATTTTTTTTATTTATTAGAGTTTATTTTATCTAAACTGAGGATCTGCCTAAAAGCAAGATCTCTACAGAGAAAAATGCTTCCCAGTATAAGACCCTTAAAATTTTCTTCCAGTCTGCAGCAGTTTCTTTCAAGCATTTGGAATTAAGGAGGGAACCTAAGGAAGATTATTACATGACTGTGGGAGAGAGAAGCAAGGTGGGGATTGAATTACAGGATACTGAACAAGATTATGTGGTCCCTTGAATGTGGTTATGTTTCCAAGATGTCTGAAAAAGAGGCGTTTCAAAGGTGTGCTAACCTAGATGCACCAGAACAATGCAGAGGGCTTGCTTAAGACAAAGATAAATGTAAAGTTGTGTGCCTGGGGCGTGACCATGACCTGCCCAGTTAGGAATTTATGATTTGATCACCCTGTTAGGTTACTTTCGGTTAGATTTATTATAGTCCCCCATTTTCCTCCACACTGGGGACCCCACTGACCACAGATCCTCCCACAAATGAACCCCAGAAACCAAGTTACAATTGTCCCCTGATGACCCTCTCCGTGACACTGCACCACCTGGGAGTCGCGGGGCTGCGGAGCACAGAGCTATCCAGAGAAGCTCCAGGGCTGAAGTCCCGCGCAGTGACTGGGCAGGACGCCTGCAGTGTCCCTGCTGGCCCAGCACCTACCTTGCGAGGCAGAGGAGACCGAGTCCAAGCAGCGCCCCAGGGGACTTGGGGCCTCAAGACTCCGAGGTGACTTGGCGGGGCGGGGGGGCCGTCGTGGAGGGAGTCCCTCCACCGCCGGTTCCAACCGGTTCCAATTAGCCCCTCCTCCCATCTCCCACTGGCCCTGGGCACTCACCATTTCTAGGTTTCCTGAGTCTTCCTGAGTTCTTCCTACGACTCCTAAGATAGGTTACAGCGCGATAGACGATGCAGGAGACCCACTCGGGCCCCTCCAAGAGCAGTCCACGCTGGGTCCTAGGCACTTCTGCAGCGACAAAGATACACAAGCCATTGCGGTGCGTTGCCCCACCCACTTGCCCCAGCGCGCTCTTAATTGGACAGGTCCCAAGCCTGAGTGACAGTCAGCGGGAGAACTCTGGCTCCGCTCAAACAGCCTCGCTTGGCGAACTGGAAGCTGACCCAGCTTGGAATGTTTGCATAAACAGAATTTTTTCCATTCCTGAAGCTGCCCATGTAGTAGATCCAGCCCTTTGTGAAGGCGAGGGCACAGCTGCGTGCAGGGAATCCTGATTTAGTTTTCAGATGGAGCAAGTAAGCACGGACAAGAAGGTGATCCAGGCCAAGCCTCAATGGAACAAGAAGGTCATATGTCCTCTCGGGGTCAAGGGCTTGGCCGTAAGTCTGTGAGTCCACTTACAGGACTGTGGCCCTTGTTTAGAAATGGAGACACTGAAATGTGACTTCACCATCTGTAATTGGGTCTAATTTCATTTTAGTCTTTGATCCTTGCAAGCCTTGAACCTTCCCCATCTCTTCCCCAATCCCACTCATTTGGTCCTTAAGAGAAAAAGAATCCCAGAGTATTGACTGTGGTGGGAAGTTAAAACCCCCAGGCACCAGCCTGGGCACAAGGACTCTTCTCAGTCTAAACACAGGGTTAGATGTGTTCATTACATTCTCAGGTGTACAGTTCACCCTGGAAGGAAATTTAGTTCAGATCACTTTTTGCCTGTGTCCCTATTGAACTTTAAAATGCAAACAACTATAATATCTTTAAGGCAATTTATTCCTATATTTAATAATGTAATAAAAATAATAAATCATTACGTAGATGTGGGATGCAACTGAAAACTTTTTTCTCCCAGCTTTACTGAGTTATAATTGAAAAACAAAATTGTCTGTATAGTACTTAATGTTTAATCACTGTGTTGTATACTTGACTCTAATATAATATTGTGTCAACAGTAATTGAAAAATAAATTTAAAAAGTATAGTATGGAAGAGGAAGCAACTTTAAGTTAAAGAGTGAATTTAGATCAGTATACTATTAAAGATTATATTATGATTTTCATTTTTAATACATTTTTAATAACATGTAATATATAAAGACAAAGTTTGCCTTTTCCTCATTTAGCAAGTGATGCATGCCATTTAATTTGTTTTAAATTAAGTGTGCAAGAAAGAGGATGGTTTACCTACAAATTGAAAATGACATATTAATATTGTGCTTGGGAACCAAATGTGTATTAATATGTAGACTGATATTTAACTCTGTGTTACAACCCTCCAAACTGCTTCCATGGCCTGATATTTGGAATTCTTTCCTTTTTTTATTTAAAAGATTTTATTTATTTATTTTTAGAGAGGGAAGGGAGGGAGATAGAGAGAGAGAGAGAGAAACATCAATGTGCGGTTGCTGGGGGTTATGGCCTGCAACCCAGGCATGTACCCTGGCTGGGAATCGAACCTGGGACACGTTGGTTCCCAGCCCGCACTCAGTCCACTGAGCTATGCCAGCCAGGGCTGGAATCCTTGAATTTTGCACTTTAAAAAGTCTTTATTATTATAGTTTTTATGTTTTGTTTCTAAAACAGGAGACAGCACTTTCAGGTAGCTATTTGCAAGTGTTTCACCAAAAGTAACACTTTTCAGTAACATTTTGGCTCTGAATAATTTTATTTCCAATAAAGTAAGAGCCAAGTTGGATAAAAGAAAAAATTGTCTATTTAAAAATTACAACATGATGATTAGATATACACATATTGTATCGTGCACTTGAAATTTGCTAAAGCAGTGAATTAAGTGTTCTCACCATACACACAAAACAGGAACTATGTGAGGTGATGGATATGTTAATTAACTTGGAAACTCTAATGTGCCTGAGAGATTGGATTGCAAAACTCTGAACACACTTATTTATTTACATGAACCACTTTTATTGAGATATAATCTCCATACTGTGCCCTACACCTAAAGTGTACAAGTCAAAGTGTACAATTCAGTGGTTTTCAGGATATTTACAAACAGGTACAGTCCATTTTTTAACATTTTTATCACCTCAAAAATATAAAGCTGTAACTTCCAAACTTCCCATCATCCTCTCCAAACCTTAGCACTGGGGAGCCGTGAGTTTACTTTTTGTCTCTACAGATTTCCCTGTCCGGGGCTTTACTGTGAAAGGAATTCTATTTATTACCCGTGGTCTTTGTGATTGACTTCATTGATGGAGCATACGTTTTTCAAAGTAATCCGGGTTGTGGCATGCACCAACACTTCATCTGTTCTTATGACCAAATAGTGCTCCACCGATGGACATAACTGATCTATTCACTCGTTATGTACATTTGGTTTGTTTCCAGTTTTTTGGTTACTGTGAATAATGTTGCTATAAAATTTATATGCCAGTTTTTGTTTTGTTCAAACATATTTTCATTTTTCTTGGGCACGTACTTGTGATGGGAATTGATGAATTATTCAATAATTCTAGGTTTACTTTTTGAGAAACTCCCAGAGGGTTTTCCATAGTGCCTACACCATTTTATATTGCACCACCTGTGTATGAGGATCCAAACGCCTGCACGTGTCTTTGACAATGTTTGTTACTGTCTCCCTTTTTGATTCTAGCTTCCTGGTGGCTGTGAAGTGGTATCCCCTTGGGGTTTTGATTAATGACTTCATTTCACTCTAGCAGTTTGTGGATGAGTGATGATGTCCAACGTTTTTTCTTGTGCTCTTGACCATTTGTCTATCTTCCTTGGGAAAAGGTGTATTTAACGCTTTGCCATTTTTACATTGAATTTTTTTGACTTTCTATAATTAAGTTATGAGGTCTGCAGATATTTTTGATGCAAGTTTCTTATCAGATGTATTTGCCAAATCCTTCCATTCTGTGGGTTGTGTTTTCACTCTCTTGCCTTAAAAATTTACTTCTAATTGTGGTGATGTGTACATGCTATAAAATTTACCTTTTTGACATTTTATAAGTGCATTTTTCAGTAGGGAGAACATTGACATTTTAAAGCGAATCTCCAGGACTACTCTCATCTTGCAAAAGCGACACTCTCTCCCATTAGACAAAACTTCTTCCTCTCACCCTAGCTCCTGACAACAACCATTCCACTTTTTGTCTATATAAATTTGACTACTCTGTCTACCTTATACAAATAAAATCATACAGTGTTTGGCCTTTTCTGACAGGCTGATTCACTTAGCATAATGCCCTTAAAGTTCTTCCATGTTGTGGCATGTGTCAGAAATTGCTTTCTTTATAAAGCTGAAAAAGATTCTGTTGTATGGATGTGCCAAATTTTTTCTGATCCATTTCTGATGATGAATGATTGGGTTATTTCCACCTGTGGGCTATTGTGAAAAATGCTAATATAAACATGAATAGACATATATCTGCTTGCATTCTGGCTTTCAGTTCTTTCAGGTATTTACACAGAAATAGAACTGCTAAATCAAATAGTAACTCAGTGCTTAATGTTTTGATAAACTGTCATGTTTTCACACTGGCAACATGATTTTATATTCCCAGCAGTTTTGCACAAGGGTTTCAATGGGTATGTTCCTCTCTGTATGGTGCCTGTCCTTTGAAGCACAAAAAAATCATTATCATGAGGTCTAAATTACTAATTTTTTTCATTATTGCCCTTTGTGTAATATCTAACAGTATTTTGTGAGATCCAAGGTCTGGAATTTTCTCCTATGTTTTATCTAAGTTTGTGTTAGTTACATCTGATGTTTAGGTCTTTGATCCTTTGGGGTAAGTTACAGTGTGTGGTGTGAGGTGTACAGTACAACCTGTTCCTTTTGCATGGGGCTGTCCAGTAGGTCCAGCACCAACTTGTAGAGAGTGATGAAAAGAAATTAATTCTTTCCCCATTCTTGGTACCTTTTTCAAATATCAATTGACCATAGATATAGAGGTTTATTTCTCAAATCTCAATCTATTCTACATTTCTGTATGTCTATCCTTGTGTTAGTTCCAAACCATCTTGATCTTCTTTGGTTTGTAAAAAGGTTTGAATTCAAGGAACGTTAGTCTTACTATTTTTTTTCAAGAATGGGTATGATGATTCTGATTCATTTGCAATTCCACATAAATTTATGAAGCAGCTTGCCAATCTCTATAAAGATTACAGCTGGGATCATGATAGGTATTGCACTGAATTGCTAGATCATTTTTGTGGAGTCATGCCACTTCACCAATCTCAAGTCTTCCAATCCATGAAATTGGGTTGTTTTACCATTTATTTATACATTTTAATTTTTGACATGTTTGGTCATTTTCAGAGTATGTGCTTTGTACCTATTTTGTTAAATTTTAAAAAGCACTTCATTCATTTTTTTAAAGATTGTATTTATTTATTTTTAGACAGAGGGGGAGGGAGGGAGAAAGAGAGAGAGAGAAACATCAATGTGTGGTTGCTTCTGAGGCGCACCCTAGTGGGGGCCTGGCCGGCAACCCAGGCATGTGCCCTAAACTGGGAATCGAACCGGTGCCCCTTCAGTTCTCAGTTCAGTGTTCAATCCACTGAGCTACACCAGCCAGGACCCATTTCTTTCGATTCTATTGTAAATGCATTTCTTTTCTTAATTTCATTATCAGATTGTTCATTACAAGTGTATAGGAATAGAATTGATTTTTATATTTTGATATTGAATTTTATAATCTTGCTTAACTCAAGTATTAGTTCCAATAGTTTTTTAGTGGATTCCTTAGAGATTTTATTTTGTTTTGTTTTTGCATACAAATACGCTATATAAACATTTTCTCAACAGTTGAACATCATTCCCACTGCCCATGTGGACACCCAGATGTCCAGGACCCAGACATAAATTCGGCGCAGCCTGGAGCCTCTTGCTCTGAGTCCAACAGGATGACTACGTCGCCCTTGTGCATGAGGCTTTTCAAGTTGTGGGTGATGGAGCCCCCCCTTGGGGGCTGATTCTGCCCAACAGAAGAACCCATTTCATCCATGTTGACATTCTGCATAATTTTTTCTATTTTCTTTTTTCTATTGTTTTTTATTTTAATCATTGTTCAAGTACAGTTTTCTCCCTTTTACTCCCATTCTATTTTCTATTTTATTCATTTCTGCACTCGTTTTTATTATTTCCTTTCCCCTTCTTTGGGTTTGGAATCATGTCTTTTTAAGTCTGGTAAGGTAAGTTTAGGTTGTTGATTTTATTTTTTGTTTGTTTGTTAATATTAGCAAAATAACTATGAATTTTTAATTGAATTTATTGAGCTGACATTGGTTTGCAAAACCATACAGGTTTTAAGTGTACAGCTCAATAAAACCTCACCTGCACACTGCATCGTGTGCCCGTCTCCCCAAGCAGAGTCATTTTCCGTCCCCATTCCACCCCCACCCCCTTTGCCCACCTCCCTCATCCCCCTGTCCCTCTGGCCATCACCACACTGTTGTCTGTGTCTATGAGTTATCTATACATGTTCTTTGGCTAATCCCATCACCTTCATTCATCCAGTCCCCCGACCCTGGTCCCCTCTGACAGCTGTCAGTCTATTCCATATATCCATGCCTCTGCTTCTTTTTGTTCATCAGTTTATTTTGTTTTTTAGATTCTGCATATAAGTATGATCATATGGTATTTATCTTTCTCTGACTGGCTTAGTTCACTTAGCATAATAATCCCCAGGTCCATCCATGCTGCAAAAGGTAAGATTTCCTTCTTTTCTGCGACCATGGAGTATCCCATTGCATAAATGTACCACAGCTTCTTGATCCACTCATCTGCTGATGGGCACGTGGGCTGTTTCCAAATCTTGGCTATTGGAAACAACATTGCTACGAACACATAGGTGCATGTGTTCTTTCGAACTGGTGTTTTGTGATCCTTAGGATATTTTCCCAGAAATAGGATTGCTGGGTCAAAAGGCTGTTCCATTTTTAATTTTCTGAGGGAAATTGATACTGTTTTCCACAGTGGCTGCACCAGTCTGCATTCCCACGCACAGTGGGAGGGTCAGAGGGACACTGAGCCCCGACTGAGGGTTCCCGCAGCCATGCCCCTCCCTGGACTTAGATATGACCCCTGCCCCCGCTGCTCATGGAGATTGCCCCTCATGCAGGCCCTGGTGTAGACATGCTGAGAAGACAGGACTCACTGCCCTGGGTTGAAAAGACTGAAAAACATTTAAGGGTGCCATGAACTCTCTTCTGTTTATCATAGTAACAACACTCTTTTTCTGTATTAAAAATTTGGAACAAATTTATTAAGCACCCATGATATTCCAGGTGCTAGAGATAATGGATATCATCCTCTCTACTCATCAGCACTTAAATAAAAAATCTGTTTTCTTAAAGGAAACAAATGACTGCTAAAATAGCACCTATTCTGATCTTCGACCACAGTGGAATAGTACACACTACACACTCTCTCCACACACACCGCCTGCACCCACTGCTACAGATCCACCAAGGTGACTACAAGGTTTCATGGCTCCTATGAAACTCCAGATAAATCCTTCCTTCGCCCCAGATTTATCGAGATATAATTAACACATCACAGTGTGTAAGTTTAAGGTATACAGCATTATGATTTGATACATGTGTATGTTGATAATGATGACCACTGTAGGCTATTTTTTTATCCCCTCACGGTATGAGTGTGTGTGTGCATGCCAGCCAAGTCCAATAAAAACAGCAATGCACCTTATGGGATTTCAAATTTTCGAACAAAAATATTTTAAAAATAAACACAAATAGAGCCAGTGCACTCTAATACAATATATGAAAACTCAAGAAATCCAACATTCCCATTGGAAATGTAATCCACACCAAAACGATAAGGCAAGTTCTATCCAGATACACTGGAAGGAGCAGGGGTCCTCTGTCTCTGAGTGGCATGTGCCAGTTCTTGACTGTGGAGCGGGCACTCAGGGACAACTCCCTTACGAGAGACATCGCTGGGCCTTCCTGGATGATCTGCAGACACAGGGAGGGAGTCAGGAGTCTAAGCGCAGAGCAAAGCCTGAGCCCCAGACTGCAAAGTCCAGCTGAATTCATCCGGCAGAGGGCGCATCTCTGGCCTGGACTCGGGCAGCCGGGAGCAGCCCTGGGGGGCAGTGGCCCTGGCGAGAGGTTTGATAGGGTGCTCAGGGAAGAGAGGCTGACCCCCAGAGTGTGGTGTGCTGATGGTCCCAAGGTGGGGTTGGAGACCTAGTGAAGCCTCCCCTTCTTCTTCTTCACGTGGGACATGCACGTGCTCTGCTCTCTGGGCTGAAATAGTTCGGTCTTCAGTATTGAATTCCCACGTTGTATGGGGTCCCCCCGCGTGGGCAGGGGGGACCCCAGATCCTCGGATGAGCTCAGGATGTGCCCAGTGCAACCGTGTTGCTGAGTGTGAGCCACAGGGCTCCATGCGGGGCTAGAATAGGACCTCCCAAGGGCAGCTAGAGTTCTTTTCTTGGTTGCAATTTTTTTTAAGGTGAGAGTTGGGTTGTAGGGGAGGAAAGAACGGACATCTTAGTTTCTCATATTCATTTTCATTTGCTATGTGCTTTGGTTTTTTGTATTGTGAAGCCAGTAGAAAATTATCCAAGTCGTGTAATTATCCAGTTTTTGCCCTCACAGTCAGAGTAAAACCTACCTATTCAGAATGGATATTTTTATGGGTGTAATATTCCAACAAATTCCAACATAATATTTCATTAAAGAGCTGTTCTATGTTCTTAAATCAGATATAGACTTATAGATCTTTATTTTTATTTTTTGTCCTTAAGTAACATGTTGATTCAGAATTGCATATATCATTATACACACACACACGTTTGAAATTTGACTCATTGATGCTTTCTCCTTGTCATGCCCTTGACACTCAAGAAAATCTTGCCTGAGAAGAACACTCAACTCCCACACTATACTCCTTCCACAGATACCGAACCAGCCACAGTGCAAGGAGCTTCATGCCCAGAGCCACCATTGGCCCTGGGATTCAGCACCGCCCCCACCCCACCCCAGGTAAGTCCCCAACTTCTTGGAGGGCAGCGGAAGGACTGTGCTTCCTGAGCTCCACGCCCCAGGGGATGTCCAGGAGATGTCCTTCCAGGTGCCCACAGGAGGCACAATGTCTGATTTCAAGTATGACAGGGGACTACCAAAGGTTTCATGCTAGTAGATGGCAATGTCTGAATTTCCTTAATTTCAGCCCCTTAAAAGTGCAGTCCTTAAAATGTGGCTCAGAAGCATTTGACATTCCCAAGATCACAAAACTGAAACACAGGGCTGTTTTAAGTGGTATTCATGCTCCATCCCACCCCTTCTGTAATTATGCCATCTCTGAGATTTTGCCTTAGACACAGAGGACACCAGGCCACAGGAATTGTAGGTTTTATGTCATATATACCTGCCAATGTTCCTAGGAAGTAGTTTCTAGCATTATTTCTTCTGTGTCTGGATTGGGACACTACAAAGGCCCTGAGAGTCATGATAGCTTTGCCAGGACACAGAATGGTCAGAAAAAAAAAAAATAGGCCTGAACTCAGCTCTGTCTCCTCAAAGCTCAGACCCTGGGTCCATTTCTACAGAGCTGTGGGAAGAGCTGTGTGAGGTGTCTGCGTACAGTTATGGACATGATGTGGGCGAGGCAGGTGAGCAGTTGCTGGCCCAAAGAGGGCTCTGAGGGCGTCTGATTGAAGGAAGGGGCCCAGGTAATGGACTCTTGAGGAAGGTGAAGTCATATGCTTGATGACACAACAAAACAGAAGTTAGAACTGGTAACCAAGCACCCACATTCTAGAGAAAGTCCCCTCTCCAGCTCACTGAGAAAGGCCCCTCTCCGGTTCACTGGACTGGAGGCTGTTGAGAGAGCGGCAGCATGCTCTCCAGTTATCTCCCGACATTCCGAGGCTGTGGGTTCTGGAAAGCTGATAATAAAAGCTCTTTCACCCACAGTAGACAGAAGCTCTGGCCTCCCCTCCAACGCCTGTGCACATTCAGCAGTGTGTAGCCTGAATGTGAAACTTGTGGCAGCTCAGGGCAGGCCAGGCAAGGTAAGGCCACTCCTGTGGTCCCACATGGGCAGCCATTCAGCCCTGGCCACTTCTCGAGTGTGCTTGTTGGGGTAGAGGACAACAGACAGGGAGGAGGGCCTGCCTGGGCAACAACAGCAGCAGTTTGTTAGGTGTTGGAAGCCTGGGGGGCCTATCAAGTCATGGCTGGCAGGTTAAGAAGTGAGTGATGGGGACAAGCTTCTTTACCCACTTATAATCCTGGGCCCTTGAGGTATCATTATTTCCCCCCCTCCCCCAGCTGGAGGTCTCTGCAGATGCCCCTCTGTACCTGAGGAGGAGAGCAGGATTTACGATGGGTTTACCACTGTGGCCATGCCCAGGCCGGCCCTAGTGTTGCCTGTGCTAGACACCAGAAAGTGTCATCGCAGAGCTCAACCCAGGAGACCGTGGAGGAGCAGGTGGACAGTACAGCTTCTCCATCTCCCTGGGCAGGTGCACCAGGCCACCGACAGTCAGAGCCAGGCAGAGGGGAAAGCGGGCACAGAGTGGTGTGTACACCCAGGTCCTCAGTTTGACCTGAGTGGGCCCGGAACCTGGACTCAGATAAGATGTCCTTGGGGCACTCCAGGCTTTCCCCTTTCCCACAAGTGCATCGCACTGTCCCACTCCGAGAGGAATCGGGCCCTCCATTCACCCAACCACCAGCTACGTGGAAGGGTAGAGAGCAGTCCTCACACACTAGTGAGAATATTAGAGAAAATGTTATGCCATCTGACTTCACACCAGGCCGTGAGCATCTTGCATTTTGCTGCTGTTTTGATGTTTGAACCGCCTGCCCCAGGTGGCCTGCGTAGCAGTCAGCACCACTGTCCCTCCAGGCCTTCTCCAGGCCTCACACACATGACACTTAACAGGATGGTTTGTACACAAAACGGGAGGATGAGATTCGGTTATTGTACAGGTTTCTGTGCAACTTGTCATCTCACAGACCAGGACATCCCCATGGCCAGGAGCTGGGGTCTCACTTGCTGTCATGATGTCGCACAGGGGAGGCCGTCTGCCACAGTGATGTTGGACCTCGACCTGAGTCAGCTCAGTTGCCGTGTCTGCAGTTCTGTCAGGAACCTCTAAAGTGTGTCCTGACGGGCGGTATTAGTTTACTCAGGCTACCGTAACATAGTTCCTCATCGGTTGGTGTAAACAACTAACATTTATTTTCTCTCAGTTCTGGAAGCTAGAAATCTCAGATCAGGATGTGAGCAGGACTGGTTCTTCCTGAGGCCTTTCTCCTTGTCTTGTAGAGGAGCGTCTTTGATCTTTGTGTACATATGTGTTTCCTCTGTGCTTTTCCGTGACCCTGCATGTTCTTATAAGGACACCAGTCACATTAAGACCCACCCCAATGATCTCATTCAACCTCATTTCCTTTAGGGCCGTGGATTTGTACAGGCACATTCTGAGGTCATTGGCCTTTAGACATCAATACGTGAAACTGGGAGACACAATTCAGCTCTTACTAAAAAAAATAGATATTAATTGATCGTTGTTTCCATGACAATAAGCCCTGGCTGGTGTGGCCCAGTGGATTCAGCACCAGCCTGCAAGCCGAAAGTCACTGGTTCAATTCCCAGTCAGAGCAAATGCCTGGGTTGTGGGTCAGGCCCCCAGTTGGGGGTGTGTGAGAGGCAACCCACCAATGTATTTCTCACAGAGTGACATTTCTCTTCCTCTCTTTATCCTTCCCATCTCCAATAAATAAATAAATAAATAGCTTAAACTATTAATCATATTTGCACACTTTAGGTCTGAAATTCTGAGCCCTGGAAATACATTTGAACTCACCCAAAATGAAAGAACTGACCTCAGAATATTATTAAAACACTCAGAGAAGGGGAGCAAAAAAGGAAAATAATTTTTGACACATGCAATGTAATACTGGAACGTTGTTTCTTTCCTAAAAGTTACATCCTACGCCTCTTTGAGAATATTTTATACACCTTTCACAACCTATTGATTATATACATTTTGCATTTGTTGCAAAACGGAGACTTTAAAAAAGAGAATAAATGTTTTCAAGGTGTCACAACCAGAGAGAGACCATGCTGACAGGAGACAACATCCAGTAACATTTCAAGGAGAAACTTTCACCCAAAGGACATCCCATAGGATGTCAGAGCCCAGGAGAGGGGGGGCACCAGGATTTTACACAATGTAGCTCCGGGTACATTTCTCTCATTAAAATATACACAAACGAAAAATAAATATTAAAACAGCCATCCATTGATTGTGGAAAAATGATAAACAATTAAAATATGGGCGTGTTTGAAATGCACTGGGGAGGACGTGGTTGATTGATTCTTGAATTGGAGAGGGGAGTTGGTGTTTGGCAATACAGGGAAAGACTTGGAAAAGCAGGCAGTTATTGCCACCCCTTAAGGCATGGATTGGAGACGCCACTCCCCAAACATTTGGAAAGCTCAGGAGAAAACGAGTCCCTGCGGAGAAAGGAGGAACTTGAAAGCTCAGGGGCTACAGCTCCTCCCAAGCAGGAATCATGGGAAATGAGTCACAATTTCCCTGGATGATCCTCCCGGTGGTCACCGCACCGTCTGGGGACACGCAGGGCTGCGGGCACAGAGCTGCCCAGAGCTGCTCCTGGGCAGACGTCGCTGCGCTCAGTGACCAGACTGTCCGCGCGGGTCCAGCTGCCCACCCAGCCCCTACGCTATGAGGGCACCGAGGTCAGATGGCCCTCCTGGGGGACTCCGGTCCACAGACTCGAGACCTGACTGTGGGGAGGCCGGGTCTCGCCACAGCTGATTCCAACCAGCCCTCGACCCTGACCTGGGACGCCTCAAAGTCAGCATTTCCCCGCTTCCGGGCTCCCCCAGTGTCGTCTCCCCAGCTACCGCAGGGCGGGGGAGGTCACAGGGGGACTGACAACTGGCGCGGATACTGAGACCCCGGGTCCTTAACAGCACAGAAGACGCAGTTGGAACTCGGCTGGGGGTGTGCATGTGATTTGCTGAGTATTGCCCCACCCACTTGCCCTCCGGGCCTCTGATTGGGCAGTACACAAAGGCCTGCCTTCCGCATTCTTCTGAGACAACTAAGGGGACAGGTCTGTTGGCTCAGCAGGATCAGCTTTTGACCAATGAGTGTGACCTGTCCCCTCAAGCTGGGTTTTGGGTTTTTTTTAAGATTTTATTTATTTTATTTTTAGAGAGAAGGGAAAGGAGAGGAAGAGAAACATCAATGTGTGCTTGCCTCTCGCACACCCTCCCACTCGGGGACCTGGTCCACAACCCAGGCATGTACCCTGACTGGGAATCGAACTTGCGACACTTTGGTTCGCAGCCTGCACTCAATCCACTGAGCTACACCAGCCAGGGATCCAGTTGACTTTTAAACAAAACTTTTTCTGGTCCTAGAGGGACAGTGATGTTTTCCTGCAGCTTATCTAAACAGGAACACAGCTGTACCCAGGGAATTCCAGACTCAGTCTCCAGGCGGAGCAATGCCCTCATGCAAAGCAAGAGGGGCTCCAGGGCCAGACTGCAAATATAAAGGACCAGAAGGTCTGAGGTCCTCCCCCAGTGAGGGTTTGGCACAGGCTGGGAGTCTGCCAATGAGTCTGCAATCCTTATTTACAAACAACAAAACAAAAAGAAACTAGACACATGTATCAACAATATCAAAGAATAGAAGCCAGAAATACACAGATACAAATAGATGGCCGATTAAATTATAACCAAAAAAAGGAAGAGGGAGGCCGAGTGCTGAAAGCGGAGCTCCACACCAGGACTGGTTCCTTTACAGCCGTTCTCTGTCCAGCCAAACAGCGGATTGGAGATGGGAGCCAAGCAGGGCTGCACTGGAGGTTGAAACTGGACAAAGATTAGGCACCATTCAAACTGGAGTTCTTGAATGTCGTTGTCAACACGGTTCTGACAGTATTTTGTGATAATGGGTGGTGACAGTTCTAGAACGATGCTTCTCAACCAGGAACTTCTGCAGACTATATTGGAGGAGGTCATCAAGTTATACAGCCTCATGATGATACACTGAGGACGGCATGAATGATCACGGAGACACTAAAGTTTCAAAAGAAAGTTTCAGAGAACAAGATATACATCTTCCAATCACAAATTGGCAAGGATAATGAAAAGTGCCATACCTCACCCAGGAAAGATTACAAAAGATGCTAAAAAATGTGTTCAAGAATGCCTGAGTTCATCAGCTTTATATCATCTGAAGCAAGTGAAAGATGTCATTAAGAGAAATGGAAGACAATCAGTGGAGAAGGTATTCTTTTGCCATGTCTACCTTAGACTTTGACAGCTATGTACAACCTCTGAAATTATACCTTTAGAAATTCGGAGAGGCAATGAAAGGAGAAGAATTGATGGAGCAGTCACAGCTGCAGATGGACTAAGTGGAGCACTAAGGGAGGAGGCATTTACTAACCAGTTACCAGCTGTCTTAATAACTGCAGGGGGTCCACAACAAAAAGGTTGTGGTTTATACAGCATCATATCAACAGATTTCTGTTGTTCAACAAATTCAGTTTTCATGGTCAGAAGAAATGATGGAGTGGGAAATACAGAGAAGCAAGAGAGTCTTTTTGATTCTGAAGCAGAGACATTAGAAGGAAAGGACTGGTGAAAGGATGTCTCTTTGTACCTTAGATAGCTGTAATGTAGCTTACTGATGCTTGACTAATTGAGGTGTTCATTCTGACTTGAGAATCTTTTTCATAAATGATTTTAAAAATTTGGATTTTAAAGGCATTAAAATATTTTTGTTTTGTACGAGAGTTTATTGCTCTGTATAACTCCTGTATGCATTGTATATTGCAATTTTACTGTCAGATGTGTAGACAGTTTCTTATTCTCCTAATGAATTATGTTACTTTTGTAATTCAAGTATGCAGCTGGGTTAATTCGTGATGTTTGCCCTTTTTAAAAAAATCATGTGTTTATTTTTAGAGAGAAAGTAAGAGAGAGAGAAAGAGAGGGAAACATCAATGTGTGATTGTCTCTTGAGTGTCCCTAGAGGGCACCTGGCCCACAATCCAGGCATGTGCCCTAACTGGGAATCGAACATGCAACACTTTGCTTTGCAGGCCTGCATACCCTTTTAATAAAATAAAAGTGTAGAGTTCATTTTGAATGCAAGTTCTGTTTATTATAAATTTGTCTTGGTTATATAATATCTTGCATGATAATCTGGCTAGATTTTTAGCATTTACCATATTTATTAAGACTTTTTGTAAAATGTTCATAGCTTAAACAGCACTATTTTTAAAAAAATGTACTTAAAAAAAGAATAAGTGTGAATGTAGAAGCAATTATTGTCTGCCCTATTAAACTTGGTGCCCATTAACAGTGTTTACACTGTTCGTGCCTGTTAAGATAATTTTAGGTTATTGGAACTTTTGTTGAGGCTAGATTTGTCTACTATCAGTGTTGGAATTTATTTAAGTTTAATGTAGTCCTACTGCTCTTGAAATGATGCTCCTTTTACTTTGCACATGACTTTTCCAAAACATTTCTTCAAACACCATAGTATCCCTCTTCCAGAAGAGGAATTTTGTAGTCTGATGATAAATATCCTCATTTTACCTTTTTAATTGAAATGTCAAATTTCCTATTATACTGTGGAAACCAACAAACATCAGACATCACTGTGTGTATACCAGCGTTTTTCTGCATGGATGAGCGAATGAGATGAAGTGAGTGAGTGCTGTGAATGATGTGAAACAGAAGCCACCAGCTTCCATCGTGCTGTCTTGATCTTTGCAGCAAACTAAACTTAGATAATGTAAAAATACATACATACATACATACATACATACAAAAAAGCCAAAACTACACAATAGGCAAAGGACAGTCTCTTCAATAAATGATGTTGGGAAAAGTGGACACCTACATGACGTGATCACTGACCAGCAGTGACCATGGAATACTGCGGATGGCTCATCGACACACAAGAAAAACATACACAGAGACAACCAGGTCCTGTGGGGAAGTAGGAACAGAATGGCCACTCTCTCTAATGGGGAGCACCCCATTCCCTCGACAGAGAGGCTTTTTATTGGTTTCATTTGCATAATAATTCAGGTAAAGCTCATTACTCATTGCTAGGAAGTAAGGATCAAACAATAGATAACAAGGAAGTCTGAGGGCCTAATATGAGTCAGGGTCAAAGAGCTGTAAAACTTTGAGGAACAAACTTACTTCTTCCTTGGACCCTTATCATTCAACTGAGAGCATTCTAAACAAAGCAGGTTTCACAGGATTTTACATATTCTTTCTTAGGCCTGATCACCCAGGGAACCACCCTTTCCAGCACAGGGCAGCACCACCCTGTCATTGTTTCAGGCCTAGGTGGAGCAACTGAAGTAAGGCAGCCAAGAGATTAGGAGATTTTCTCACAGACAATGAGGACTCAGGCTATGTCAAAGCTGAGAGGCGAGGGTCAATGACCCCCTTTTGCTGTAGCCCCCAAAGTCCTTCCTTGGGGACCTCCCACATGATCCTGCCTGTCTCAGATCGTTGCCCACTTGGGGAATCTTACCTGTCATTGGCTAACAGACCAAGCATTGGGGGCCAATTATAGATGAAGTAAAAGGAGCAGAAGTGGTGCTCCTGCCAGGAAGATAAGCCTGTCTCCTTGGTGGCTTACGGTTCCAAGGTCATTCCCTCAGCCTTAGCCTTGGCGGGGGTTACAGCTTCTGACACCAGGCAGGGTGGTTCCCAACACCTACATGCAAAAGAATGAAACTGGACCACCATCTACACCAAAGACAAAAATTAATTGAAAATGGATTAAAGATTTGAATGTTAAGACAGGAAACTATAAACATGCTAGTAGGCCACAGCTCCTTGACATAGACATTGGTGATAGTTTTCTGAATTTAACAACAACAGCAAAGGCAATAGAAATAGAAATAAACAAGTGGGACTACTTCAAACTAAATAGTTTCTCCATTACAAAGTAAGCCATCAACTTCCAAGTAAAACTAAAACATTTCTCTTCAGATCAGGAACAAAACAGAGATGTCCACTTTCACCACTCTTACTCAAAATAGTATGGGAAGTACTAGCCACAGCAATCAGGCAAGAAGAAGAAATAAACGGCATCCAAATTGGCAATTTGATTACTCACAGATGACATGACTTTGTGTTTAGAAAACCCCAAAGACTCCATAAAAAAACTACTAGATCTGCCCTGGCTGGTGCGGCTCAGTAAATTGAATGCTGGCCTGAGAACCAAAAAACTACTAGATCTAATAAATGAATTCAGCAAAGTAGCATAATACAAAATTAATATTCAGAAACTGGTGGCATTTTTATACACCAATAAGGAACTACCAGAGAGAAAAATTAAGAAAATAATCCCATTTACTATTGCACCAAAACAAGGTAACTAGGAATCAGTTTACCCAAGGATGTAAAATATCTGTACTTGCAAAATTATAAGATACTGAAAAACAGAAAGTAAGGAAGCTACAAATAAGTGGAAACATATACCAATAAAAAATTAACATCATTAAAATGTCCGTACTACCCAAAGTAGTCTACAGATTCAGCACAAATTCCTATTAAAATACTAATGGCTTATCTCACAGATTTAGAACAAATATTTCAAAAATTTAGATAAAACTGTTACAGAACAAACAAGGGGGGGCCTGGGACAATATACTATTATTGAAAGAAGCCCCCAGGTCCGTTATGTCCGCCGCCAGAGGAAAGTCGTCTCTCAATGCCAGAGGTTCATGAAAAGAAAAGGGAATGTTTATTTTATGCTATACAAACTTAAAGTAGTGACCTAATGTCTTTATCAAAAATCCTAAAGTCCCTTTAAAACACCCACAAACAGACACAGTCCTTCCTTCCCCCTTTGCCCAGTCCAGAGTACCACATCTCAGGAAAGGAAATAGAAGTCCATGGCTCAGGCAGTCCTCTGGTTATTCCCAGTTAGTACTCCATCTCGACTGGGAGACCTCCCTGAGTTCTCAGTACCCTCAGCTGAGTCGCCAGGATCTCTGCTAAAGCCAGGTGGTGGTTCCCTCTTCTAAAGCTGCGGGGGCCCCCACTCTGGCAAAGGCATGTGGTCCTCTCTCTCAGGGCCACGGGAGTCCCTACTTAGCCAAAACCGCATACTTCTCCCTCTGTGCAATGGCTGCAAGGCGGGGGGGGGGGGTGGTCACCACTCTGCCAAAGCCAAGTGGCGGTTCTCTGCTAAAGCCACATGGTGATTCTCTCTCACAGGGCTGCGGGAGTCTCCACTCTGTCAAAGCCGCGTGGTTCTCTCTCCCTCAGTGGCTGCCGCCTCTGGGTTTAAATCCCCGCACCAGTCTTCCTCTGCAGCCCCATTTCCGACTCCTCCTACAATCGGCTACACATGCCAGCACTCATATCCTTCCAACTTTGCTGGGCTGCCATCATGAGTCTGGGCAGATGTGGCCTCATGTCATGGAGCCAATCATCTCCAAGCTCTCATGCAGGCACTGTAACTCGGGGGACCTGCCCCCCAGTTACGTCTTGGTGGGGAAGTTACTTCCATTCCCTTGGCTCAGAGCATGGCCACAGCTATATAACATATCTAAGCAACCAGCCAAAGGCTGTAGATATGTTAGATGACCACACCAGAGGTTAGCTGCAAGGCTGTTGCTATGTGAAACAGCTCTCAATGGCCCTGCTCCACTTGTCCCTTCCCCCAACCCACACCTGGTTGGGGGGGCAATGAGGACATCCTAAAATCTCCTGGACACCTTGAGTTCTGGACCCCATTCCAAATCCCTATTTGGGGGCCCCCCTCTTGGCTGCACCCTGTAACAAAACCACACACACACACACACACACACACACACACACACAGAATAGCCTCAGCAATCTTGAGAAACAAGAACAAAGTTGGAGGTATTACACTATCTAATATCAAACTATACTACAAGGTCATAGTAATCAAAACAGAATACTATTGGCACAAGAACAGGCATATAGATAACTGGAACACAATAGAGAGCACAGAAATCAACATATTTATGGTCAATATTTGACAAAGGAGGCAAGAATATACAATGGAGTAAAGACAGTCTATCCAATAAATGATGTCGGAAAAACTGGATAGGTATGTGCAAAAAATTGAAACTAATTGGGTTGTTCGTCTTCCTGGAGTGGAGTCATATCTAGGGGGCATATCAGTGAAGATATTGCTGCATGGAATGTCTGAGATTTTCCTGCTGATGGGTGAAAGCAAGGGAGAGAGGTGGGCTTTGCAGGGGAGTGGTAATAGGTAAATGCAGACAACTGTAATTGAACAACAATAAAATAATTTTTAAAAAAATTGAAACTAGACCATCACCTACACCAAACACAAAAATACACTCAAAATGGATTAAAGACAAATTTAAGTCACAAAACCATAAAAGTCCTGGAAGAAAACATAGGCAGTAAAGTTTCCAACATCTCTCACAGCAATATTTTCGCAGATATATCTCCTCAGGCAAGAAAAACAAGGGGAAAAAATAAACAAATGGGACTACATCAAACTAAAAAGCTTTTGCACAGCAAAAGAAACCATCAACAAAATGAAAAGGGAACCCACTGAATGGGAGAACATATTTGTCAATGATACATCTGATAAAAGGTTGATTTCCAAAATATTAATATATCAAGAACTTATAAGCCCTGGTCTGGTAGCTCAGCTGGTTAGAGCATTGCTCTGAGACACCAATGTTGTGGATTCAATCCCTGGTCAGAGCACATACACGAAGCAAAAAATGAATGCATAAATAAGTGAAACAACAAAGAGATGTTTCTCTCTCTTTCCCTCTCTCTCTCTCGTTCCCCTTCTCTTCCTCTCTCTCATTTATAAAATAAAAAATTTAAAAAACAACTTATACTATTCAACACCAAGAAGACAAACAACCAAATTTTTAAAATGGGCAAAAACCTAAATAGACATTTCTTCAAAGGAGACATTCACATGGCCAAGAGACATGAAAAATGCTCAATGTCACTAATCATCTGAGATATAAATTAAACCCACAATTAAATATCACCTGACACCTGTCAGAATGGCTGCCATCAATAAATTGACAAACAACAAGTGCTAGTGAGGATGTGGAAAAAGGGGAACCTTCATGCACTGTTGGTGGAAATGCAGACTGGTATAGCAAGTATAGAAAACAGTATGGAATTTCCTCAAAAATTTAAAAATGAAACTGCTTTTGGACCCAGTGATCCACTTCTGAGAATATATCTGAAGAAACTTAAAACACTAATTTAAAATATTTTTATTTATTTGTTTGTTTATGGGAAGGGAGGGAGAAAGAGAGGGAGAGAAGCATTGATGTGTAAGAGAAACATCAATCAGTTGCCTCTTGCATGTACCCCAACTGAGCCAACAACCCAGATACATACCCTGACTGGGAATCGAACCAGTGACTTTTTGCTTTGTGAGACAATGCCCAAACAATTGAGCCATGCTAGCCAGGGCCCAAAGCACTAATTTAAAAAAAAAGTATGCACCCTTATGTTCATTGCAGTGTTATATACAATAGCCAAGATCTGGAAATAATGTGTGTCCATCAGCAGATGAGTGGATAAAAAACTGTGATACATTTACACAATGGAATACTATGTGACTGTAAAAAAAAAGAAGAAGAAAATAATACCGACAACAATGTGGTGACAGCCAGAGGAAAGTGTGGTAGAATACTTGTGGAGGTCGGCAAATGGGGGAAAACAGGGACAGAAAGAGACTTTGTAGCTTTCACAGAATTTTCTTTGTCCTTTTTATTGTTAGATTTACTTGTAAGTATTTGATTCCTCTGATGCTATTGTAAATGCACTTGTTTTCTTAGTTCAGTTATCAGATTCTACATTGCAGGTGTATAGAAATACAACTAATTTTTTATATTTTGACTTTGTATCATAACATTGTACAACTCAGTTATCAGTTTTAATAGTTCATTTATGGTCTCTTTAGAGTTTTCTCTATGGAAGTATAGGTACAGATAAATTTTTCTTTCTTTTCTTTGCCTGGTCCAATAACTAAAATGGTATGACAGAATAAAAAAAGAAAAAATTAATTTCCTATATATGGGAGACCCATAAAATGTGAGACTCAAGGAAGCGACCAGAGCAGGAGGCTTCTGTACCTTTTGGACAAGGAAACAACAACTTTGGGATGAATTGACAGGGCACAGGGGTTCAGGAGAGGGGCACTGAAAGATGAAGAAATAAGGACTTTTTAAAAAAATTATTGTATTTTTTCCATTACCATTTAGTCCTTTTATACTCTCCTCCCCTCCACAATCACCTCTCCATTGTCCATGTCCATGAGTCCTTTTTCCTTTTTGCTTGATCTCTCCATGCCCTAACCTCCCCACCACCACAATAGCTGTCACCTGCTCTCCATCCATGATTCTGTCCCCATTTTCCTTGTTACTTCAGTTTCCTCATTAGGTTTACATATGAGTGAAATCATATGGCACTTGTCTTTCTCTGACTGGCTTATTTCACTTAGAATAATGTTCTCCAAGTCCATCCATACTATGACAATGGGTAAAATTTTCTTTTTTATGGCCTAATAGTATTCCATTGTGTAAATGTTCCATAATTGTTTTATCCACTCATCTACTGATGGACACTTGGGCTTCTTCCACACCTTGGCTATTGTAAATTGCCAATAATGCTGCAATGCACATAGGAGTGCTTATATTCTTTCAAATTAGTGTATAAAGCAATCCAGAAGTGGAATTGCCTTATACAGCCTTCTCATGCTAAATTTGTCTTTCTCTGATGATAAAGAAGCTGTCTACTTGTCTGCTGCACAATGGGTATGTTTCACATGGGAGATTCATCTGCTTTCAGAAGGACAAAGGCTGGTCAGAATGCCCTACTTGAACTAGCTGTTTCTCAAGTGCTTTTAATTCAAAATAATGTGCCCACATGCCATGTCTTGGAGTGAAATATTGACAACACAAGACCCCTCATCCAGAAGTAGAGATAATTTTACATCTTCCTAAGATACTGTATGCATTTTATTTATTTATTTATTTATTTATTTATTTATTTTTGTGTAATGGTTCTGGCTAAACTTTCTAATACATTTTAGAATAGAAGTGACAAGACCAGACATTCTCCTTTGATTCCTTATGTCAGGGGAAAGTCTTCCAGTCTTACCATTAAATATAGTATTAGGTGTGGGTTTTCCATTGGTGCTTGTCCATCATAAAATTAAAATTTTTCCTTCTTTTTTGGTATGCTCAGTGTTTTAATCATGAAATGGTACTTGACTTTGTTGAATAAATCAGTCAAGTAAACCTAGGTTTGCTTAAAGAGTGTCATGAATTCCGCCATCTCACTTGCTATAGTTTCTATTCATGTTTTCCATCTTTCTTAATTTTGTTTCATTAATTTTGGTCTTACTAGGAATTCTTCCATTCCTTATTTACCTAATTTGTTACCATGAATTGTTCACTTAATTCCTTTATAATGCTTTACATTTCTGCAATTTCAGTAGTCATATTCACTTTCTTCTGGATTGTATGAATTTGAATCATTCCCCTTTTTCTCTAGATCAATCTAGCTAAAGATTTGTTTATTTTGTTAATCTTTCCATAGAACTTACTTCTGCATTTGACTTTCTATTCCTCATTTCATGAATTCCTGCTCAAATTTAAGTATTTCTTTTTCTCCTTGCTTTGTATATAGTAACTTATCTTTTCAAGACTGTTTAATAAAAAGGTTAAGTTATGGGCTTAAGAGTTTTTTTCCAGAATTGGTATTAATTTTTACAATTATTTTTCATGTTCTGTTTAGAAGCAAGACACAATCTTTAACCATTTTAGGCTTTACATAATGACCCTCAATATCTTTAGTAATATTTTTTGTTTTCAAGTCTATTTTGCTAATATTTATATCATCTCACCATCTATCTTGTGGGTGCTATTCACAGATATATCTTTCCCATGTTTTTACTTTCAATCTGTATCTTTAAATCCACACTGTGGTGTAAATGGCATATATTTATGTCATGGCTTGTTTTTAAATCTGCAGTGACAATCTCTTCCTACTTTTACAAAAATGTATACCAAGTGTTAAAATTAAGCTAAAAGGTGTCTACATCTTTATGGGGAATCATTCTTGTTAATTACAAAAGTACAGGACTTTCCATATTGCTGGGCTCTGTTTACTTTCACATCCATACATTTCCTGAAACTGTGTTTGAGATGGTAGAAATTCAGTTGATCAGTGATGACATCATCACTCACTGAAACTTCTGTCTGTTACCACAGGCAGCCAACAGTTGGAGAATGGGCCTGGTTGTCTTCTTTGGAGGGGCACAGAGGACACGGGGTATCCTGTGGACTCCAACCCTCTCCCTCAGATGTGCAGACTCTGTGTCCAGTGTTGGGAGGTGAGCTGAGGGCTATGGTATCCCGAGACTTCCTGATGGTGGATCCTGCAGCAAGCTCCCCACCCCCACTACTGTAGACAGTCAGGGAACACTGGGGAGTCTCCCACATTGACCAAGATGGTGCTGGGGGAGGTTCTTACACTGAGCATACCAAAAGGTAGAAAGATGAATGGACAGGAAAAGAAGCCCACCTCTATAAGAAATGCAAGCTTGAGCAGGAAGTGGGGGAACAGTCTTTGAGATGGGAGTTCACCATTCTCCCAGGTCGAGGTACGTAAATAAACCTCTTTCCTTTTGCACCAGCACCTGTCTCACAAGTTTGGCTTTTGTTGTGGGAGGCAGCCAAACCCACTTGTTTTGTTATAGTTTTTGGCAACTCAGTTAGAATAGCATGAACCTTAGTAAGTCTTCAAGGACCTAGGTGAGGGTCCCCGCTGCCTGTGGCAGGCCTATCCCAAGAATGGGGCTGTGGGAACTTCCCAGCAGCTGACAAGAGCTTTTCTTGCAGAATTTCTCTGCATTTTTCTCAAGGCATCAGCTGCCTGAAATGCTCAGCTGGTGAAAGAAAATGGGTTTCTGGGGAGCAGACAGACTTCAAGACTGGGTAAGTTGAACCAGGGTACACACTAAGGATTCTATCCCCGCCACTTGGGCTTTGTGCAGCCTGGGCTCATGCCATTTGGATCTGGTCAGGACTGCTTGCAGTATCAGTTGGTAGGAGATAAGATGCTAGGACTTGCTTGTGGGCGTGCATTTGGACTAAAGAAACAATGGATCCAAGTTTAGTTCATACGTTCCCACTTTGTCTGGGGTCTTTCTATGGTCATGATCTTGGGTTGGTGCTTTTGTGCCCTCAGGGGTTGTTCTGTTTCAACTCCTGAAAAGAGCCGACTGGGCCGAATTTTAGCAGATTGGTCCATATAAAGCCATATAAATGACTGAGAAGGAATTGGCTTTTTTTTAAAGATTTATTATTTATTTATTTTTAGAGAGGGAAGGGAGGGAGAAAGAGAGAGAAACATCAATGTGCGGTTGCTGGGGGCCGTGGCCTGCAACCCAGGCGTGTGCCCTGACTGGGAATCGAACCTGCAACGCTTTGGTTCACAGCCCACGCTCAATCCACTGAGCTATGCCAGCCAGGGAAGGAATTGGCTTTTAATTGTAACACTGCTTGGCCTATGTACACTAGCAAGATAATTGGATAGAAAAAATCCTTCCCTCCTCTCCTACCCCTATAAGAACTGCAGGCTAGAGCAGGAAGGGGGGATGGTCTTTGAGGCAGGAGTCCAATGTTCACCCAGGCCGTGGCACCTGAATAAACCTCTTTCCTTTTGCACCAGCACCTGCCTCACGAATTTAACTTTTGTTCTGGCAGGCAGCCGAACCTGCATTTTGGTTACATACTCACGTGGAAAAGTTATATACACCCCAGACTCCTTATTATGTTTTGTTCTTTTTTTATATTCGATCACAGTCCTTACTTTCATTTATAAAGGTAGGTATCATTTGTTACCCACCTTTCTCTTCCACAAAAATATAAGGACTAAAAGAACTTATATCATGCCAATATTTCCGAATCTCACAGTGCCTTGATTATCTGTGCTGAATGGCAAATGGTGACTTTAAAGTGCATGGTATGGGGGTTTGGGGGCAGAGGGACTGAGCAAGAAAGAGAGAGAAAGAACTCATTGACACAGACAACAGTGTGGTGATTGTGGGCTATGAGCAGAGGTGGAAAAGGATACAGGGTGGGGGGTGCGGTAAATGGTAATGGAAAAAATAAAAGAAAGATAAAGTGCATGATATAATCAGGAATACTGAAAAATTAGCAACAAGAGTATAGTCTCTGAGAGGTAAGGTTTGGTTGAAATAGTGTTCTTCTCTTTCTCCATTGCTAGGTTTGTGGTTTTTTTAATTTAATCACAGAGGCCTTAGTTGAGTCATATAAGAAATAGTAATTGTACTGTGCACTGCACTTAGAAATAAATTTATATTTTTAACTGAGGTACTTTACAGTAAATGGTGTCTAATGTACCATAAAAAAATACATCTGCATTTAAATAAGAAAAACAAAGCTGTTGCAGAAGACTAGTTAGTACCTGGCCTGAAACCTTTGCAAGAACAAGTCCTATCTTGGAAGCTCTTGCCGAAGAGGAAAACATCACACACCACCTTCATCAAAGGTAATCAGTGACCAGGATGTACCAAAAATTATAATAGTATTTTATAACCATATCCCTAAAAATGATAAAAGATATAGTTCCAAATCATAATAATGACCAATATTCCCTCTTCATGCTAATATCACTGACTAGAGCTTCTTATGAATTAAGATTGGCTCCCCTATACTGTGTCTACCTTCCAGAAAACAAATATTATGAATGGTAATGATAGAATAAAGTTTACATTTTCATGGTATTCAACACAGAAAATGTCTTGTTTCCTTGAATAGAAATTATAACCTCTTTATACAATATTTGTTAGCATTCTACAGTTCAAAAAACAGTTAGTAGAATTTTTGTACAAAATAACAAGACAAATGTTTGACAAGAATGCATACTTTTAATTGCATGCCATCAAACATAAGTGAAAATACTTTGAGGGATTACATTGAGCTATAAGCAATGGAAAATACCCAGCATTCCTGACAGAAGGGAAGTGCTTATGGTCCTATTAAAACACCAGATCAAGCCAAACACTGCAAAATGCAGTAGAGAAAAAATCTCCTATGATTTTTTTCAATTTACAATTGTAGATGTCATGGTGAATGCAGAACACATGGCCACCAGCACGATTCACAGCATAGGCTGCTTCCTACACAGTGATCCCTCAACTACTGCGGGAGTTACGTTCCAGAGACCCCCGTGATAGGTGAAAATCCGCAAAGTAGTGGCATTATATTTATTTTTATTTATATATATTTTAAGGCTTTATAAACCATTCCCACACTCCTATGAGCCTTTCCCACACTCTTATAAACACTACATATGCTCTTAAACACTTTCTATGCTCTTAAACCTACATAATTTTAACAATATATAAAATTCTATATGGGTACAGTATACCGCAAAATCTCAAGATATAGTGAAAACTCCATGATACAGAATTAGATATATATATATTTAAAAACCCGCAATTCAGTGAAGCCGCAATAAGTGAACTGCAATATAGCAAGGGATGACTGTACATATTAGACCGTCTATGGACATAATCTAGAAGTGAGGGAAATCAGACAATTGTCTCATGCATGACCTGGTGAACACAAGAGAAGTTACAGAAAAAGCCAAACTCTAACGGATCTTAGAAGTGAATCTTTTAAAAACACCAGTGGAGAGGCAACTATGCCTCTAAGAAAATGGAAATCAAACAGATTGTAGCCACTTTGAGAATGCTCTTAACCAGAAGGGCAAAGAGTCCAAAAAAAATGAGCTGGAAGACGGTGTCCTTGAAGCCCCTGTGTACTGGTCTCTGTCCCCGCATGGTGGATCCACAACGGAACTAATGCCGTCTTTCCATCTGCCGCCTGAATCTAATGCAGGTAAGGTATTGGTAAAGTCTAATTTGGAACCACAGAGAAAATGAGTTGTGGAAAATCTAGTTCCTAACATTACCTACAGGGAGATATCCTCAAATCTAGATTTTTTATCATATCACAGGTATCTCACCTCACATCAAAATATATCCAACATGCATCTCAGGAAAAAAAATCCAAAAGTACAAGATCAAATATAAAAATAATAAATATAAAAATATATTCTTTCATAATCTTGACATACATAAAAACGTACTCCAACTTTTTATTGGTAAGAAAGATCAGAAAAGCCTTTTATACCATAACCTTCTGAAAAAGAGTTTTGTCAGTAAGAAAAGAGAACATATATAATGCACCAGAGATACACACAACATTCCACAAAGCCAGTAGGAAAATTCAAACAGCAAAATCAAAAATAACAAACTGCCATTTTTCAATGTCCCCTTAGCACAAAACAAATAATACATTATAAAAATAAATGAATTGCATAGTAGAAATACACTTGAATTCAGACAACTTAAATCCAGTAGACTTCAAAAAGTAAATAGACATCATTAACATAATGAAAAATCACTACTTATTAATTTGTAATATTTTTAAAAGACAACTCCCAAAATTATTTCACTACAATACTCACTTCTGAAAGTATTTACAACAGGTTTGGCCTGCATGGGTTCACTTACCAGCAGCAGTTCAAACCCTTGCTGTTAAAGCATAAAGTACAGTTTTCATTCGTGGTTGAGAAACCACGTGGAGAAGTGGCTTAAATTATACAAAGACTTTTGACTATGTGGGCGATTGGTGCCTCTAGTGCCCACGTTGTTCAATGGACAATACAGTAGAAATCCACATTCCAATAACATACTTAAAGAAACTTGGGAAATAATTATCATTTTAATAACTCTTTTACCTTAGAGTTTTCTGGAACATTATATAGAAATTAATTTTCATCAGGCCTTATCAGGTTATTTGCATTTTCATTTCTTTCAGTGGGAGTTTTCACATGTGAAGATGTGGGCAAACTGAAGTCTTTCCCACACTATTGATATTCACTAGGTTTTATTCAGTGAATCCTTTCACGCCTTCCTAAAGAATAGTGATCTGATTGATAAAACCTTCCCAGGTTCTTCACATTTCAATGTTTCTTCTGTAGTGTGCACTCTCAAATGTAATTGAAGTGTTTTGTAACAAGTGAAGGCTTTCCCACATTCCTTACATTTAAAAGGCTACTCTCCAGTATGCTTTCTTTTGTGTACTTGTAAGGAGCCAGAATTTCTGTAGGCTTTGCCACACTGTTTACATCCATAGGGTTTCTCTCCAGTGTGAATTCTTTCATGTCTTTGATACCAGCTAAGTTGAGTGAATGCTTTCCCACACTCCTTGCACTGAAAAGGAGTGTTTCCAGCGACCATTTTCATGTGTTCTTGAAGGGAGCTGAGGTAACTGTAGGCTTTACCGCAATGTTTACATTGATAGGATTTCTGCCCTGTGTGGATCTCTGTGTGTTTTTGCAAGGACCTGTGCTATTTGAATGCTCTTTCACATTCCTTACATTTATAGGGTTTTTCTGCTGTGTGCATCATTTTGTGTGATTCTATAGAGCTGTAATATCTGAAGGCCTTCCCACATAACTTGCATGCATAGGGTTTCTCTTCAGTGTGACATTTTTCATGTCTTTGAAGACTTTTATAATTTCTAAGGACTTTCCCACAGTATTGACACCTACAGAGATTCTCGTCAGTGTGCATGTAGCTTCTCTCACATGTCTGAAGAGAAGCTGAAGAACTAAAGGCTTTCCCACACACCTTACATCTGTAAGGAACCTCTCCAGTGTATGTTACCATGTGTCTTTGAAGGATTTTGAGTCACATGAAGGCTTTTCCACATTCCTCACAGTTATACAGTTTCTCTCCATTGTGAGTTCCTTCATGTTTTTCAAAGCACTGAAGAGAATTAAAGGCTCTTTCACATCTGTTACATTTATATGGCTTCTCTCCACATTTCTGATCCTCAGACAGCGTATCTCCAGTGTGACATCTGATTTTCCTATTATGGGATGGATGATCCATGAAGACTTCCCCACATGCTCTGTATTCATATGGTTTTCCTCCAGGAAGAAATTTCTTGTTCAGATTTCTCTTGGAATAAGAGGGATTTGGAATAAAACTGACATTTTCTCCACATTGACTAACCTCTTCCCTTTCATAGATTTTCTTTAACACACGAGTTCTGTAAAAACCAGGAAGCACATTATTAATGATTTTTATTCGTTCTTTTATATTTATTATTAAAATATTTGAATATATTTATGATTTGTATTAAAAGTATAGGTTTTTGTTTTGCCTGAATTATTGGAAATTTAATATAATTAAGGTTCTGCAAGACAAGTTCCTCCTCGCTATTAATAAAACTGATATTTATATACAGGGTTTAAGAATGCTGATTTTTTGTGATCTATCTTATAAATGCTGACTATTTATGTCATATATAAAAATGCAATTCGGTGAAAATATTTTAAGAAGTCATACATTTAAAGTAGGGGTTGTTTTGCTTGCTTCTTTTTAAAATTTCATAGAGGACAGATTTCTCACCTGAAACACAGCTTTTTCTTATGAGGGAGACTCACCTTTGTTTTGGCCCCTGGTTTTTGGACTGATTTTCTATGTCATGATCCTCCCACTTTTTACCTAAAAAATGCAGACCCAGAAAAATAATTACAAAATTTGGAAATTATAGAAAATTTAGTACGTTCTACTTCTATGATAAGCTGTGGCTTTTTGCCACTGTCCTTCCTTTCCACATTACACATCTTAGAATACGTGGTGAGTAAGAAACACCTGTCCTCCAGATGAGGAACTGAAGGTAACTTGTCATGCTTACCTATGAAGTCCAGGTTCCTGAAGGTTTCCCACATCACATCTCTGTAGAGCTTCTTCTGTGAAGGGGTTAGTAAAGCCCACTCCTCCAGGGTGAAAGTTATAGCCACATCATCAAGGACAAATGAGTCCTAAAACAGTTCAAATATATGTAGAGTAAAATGACAGCCCTGGACACCTATAACCCATTTAAGAGAAGGTTCCATATGATTCTGTCATCTCCAAACACTTATTCAATGACTAGACCATCAGAAACTTACTCTGTCCACACTTTCTCCCTCATTAATGTAACATCATCATAAACACATGGAATTATCTACACATTTTTAATGTGATCTCATTACATTTTTATTTCTCAAACAGCAAAGTTCAAATCATGTTGGGAAATGACAGAAATGCTATATAAATAAAACAAATACCTTTTAATACCATCGATGCATTGTGAGAAATTAATTTTCTTCTTTATTACTCACAGAAGGTGAAACTTGCATTCAATGAATAAAATTTGGTTAAGAAATAGAAGCTTTCTGGCCGCCAGATATGATTTACATCACAGGCATGTGGTCTTTGGTAACCCAAGTTCTAATGAGGTGCAGCAGACCATATCTCCCTCAAGTCCTCAAGGACACTACAAGTTGTCAGGTGCATCTGGCTGAATGGAAATATTCCATGGAGAAACATTGCTTTTTTCTTGTGTAATATTTACCTCGGTTTTGGTTCTTCCTTTATGTTTCTCTATGCTTTGATGAGCTAAAATGTTCATCATGCCACTTAATGACAAAGAACCAATCTGAGATATGTGTTGTTAGGTGAATCTGTCATTGTGGGGATGTGATACAGTGTGCACACACACACTTAGAGCACATAGCCTACCACACACCAAGGACAGATGCTACAGCACATTACTCCCAGGCTGCAGACCTGTACAGCATGTTACTATACTGAATACTGTAGGCAACTGCAACATAAATGTAAGTATTTGTGTATCTAGATAATGCCTTTCCTTCTCCTGCCATTTCCTAGTTCTGTTGCAAGGTAAAAAGGGCAGGATAATTTAACCCCAGGGCACAGAAGTCCCTCAGCCTATGACACTACAAGGGGTATGAAAGGATTTATTGCTTGCATAATCTAGGTCTCTGGCCCCTCAAACAGGCATGTAATAGCTTAGAGAGCAAGGAAATGTACATGGACTTGTTTTATTAAACTTGGGGGTAGGGGAAAGGGCTAGGATCAGAGTTCACACACAAGGGCTGAGCTTGGGTGTAGTCAATCTCTTTCTGTCCCAAAGGACCAAGTACTAAGGCTTTCCTGTCTCCTCGGATCAGTGTGGAGACAACGGGAGGAAAGTTACAAAGTTTTAAAGCTGTCAGCAGTCAAATATCAATAATTAGAGTCAAAGACTTCACATTTCTGGATTGGAATTTAAGTAACTTATGTCATTCTACTTATACAGGAAAAAATTCCAGAAAGTTAAAATGAACTTCTGTTCTTAGCTCCATAATATAATTTACATAAAAAGGTACCTGATGTTTCAAAAATTGGGAAAGAGCAAATGAATCTGACATTTTAAAATATGGCCCAAATATTATGTTCTACACATGACCAATACTCAAATTTATCTCAGTCAAAAATAATGCAAAAACAACAAATAACCAAAAAGACATAAGGCAATATCCATAAACCCTAGGACAACCTTCTTTAAAAAAAAAAGTTTAAAAAAACATAATAGGAATACTTTTTTAAAAAGAAAGACAAAATTAAATGAATCAGTACAGTAGCAATCACTAAAATTTTCCTAAAATTAACAATGACACCAAACAGTAAATTCAAGAAGGCCACAGGACACTAAACATCACAAACAACCAAAGTGCTCACCCAAGTCTCATATTAAATTAGACAAAGATTAAGGACAAACAATGTGCATTGGGGGAAAAAGCCAGAGGAGAAAATGCCTTACATATACAAAATATTAGAATTAAATCAAACTTCTCTTTGTAAATCATGCTAGCAATAGAATAAGATGACATATTTAAATTTTGAAAGAAAAAAACACTATGCTAGAGTTGTGTCAAGAAAAATTATCCTTGAAAAATAAATAAAAATAGCCATGGATGGTGTAGCTCAGTGGACTGAGCATGGCTGCAAACCAAAATGTTGCCGGTTCAATTCCCCAGTCAGGGTACATGCCTGGGTTGCAAGCTGGAGCCCCAGTGGGGGCCACATGAGAGGCAACCACACATTGATATTTCTCTCCCTCTCTTCCTCCCTTCCTTCCCCTCCCTTTAAAAAATAAATAAATAAAATCTTAAAAAAAAGAAAAATAAGGATATTATGAGATAAAAACTGAGGGAATTTGACATGAGTACACCTACATTAAAAGAAACATTCAAAAAGTTATCAGAAGAATATAAATAGTGATACTTGTCAATTAAAAACAAATTTAAGATTAAATATCTTTATTTAATCTTTTATTAAAAGATATCTTTTATTTAAAAGATAAATATTTTATATTTTGTATCATCATATAACAGATGACACTTGGTTTAAAACAATGTAGGCTTAAATTTAAAATAACAATAGAAGGTCAATTCTCTAAGGAGAAATAGCAATTCTTTTGTGTGTGCCTAACAATAAAGCAAAAAGCATGGGGCAAAAACAAACAGACAAAGGGACAAGTACCTGCACAGTCATTGACTTCAGTAACCCCTTCCCATGAATTATATTGTAACAGAAAGAACATCACCAGAACAGAGGTGCACTCAACCCCACCATTTAGCAAATGGATTTAATTGTAATCTATGTAAAATACTCATCCAACAAGAGAGGGGTACTTGTTCTTCTTGAGTTCACCAAGCCAGAACACATCATGAAACATAAAATACGCCTTAACAAATCTGAAAGAACACAAATCACACAAAATATGCTCTCATGTCACAGAAGCATTACTCTAGAAATCAATAATAGGGTAGTGAGAAAATCCCCAAATGTATAGTCATTTTAAAAGATACTCCAAATAGTATAAAAATTCAGAAGTGTTATCTCAAAAAAATTAAAAATTCGTTTAAACTCCATGAAATAAAAAAACAACTTCAAAGTTGTGGGATGCAGCAAGGGAACTGCCCAAAGGGAAATTTATACCACTGAACAAATACACCAGCAAAATAGAAAAAAAAATCTATAATCATTAGTGTGCACACCTAATATACAAAGTAATAAAAGGAAGAGCTAATTAAACCTAAAGTAAGCAAAATAAAATAACAATAAAAATTTAAAAACTAGTCAGGTTATTTTGGGAAATCAATGAAGAAAGTACAAACAAAAATAGCTGCTGCTTTGACCAGATAAACAATATTTATAGACATAACTAAGAAAACAGGGAGGCAGGAATTACAACATAAAACCATCATCCATCATGGGTAACTCCAGGAGATATAAGAGCTGGTCACTGCAGCCTTACCATGAAGGGTCTCTGAGGACACACCCAGGTGTGAATGTGGGGAAGAGTCCTAATGCTGATGGCACTGACTTGAGGCCCTTTGGAGGAAAAAAGCTTATGGATACCAAGGTAGAGAAATCATATGCTATCTCAATGTTTATGTATTTACCTAAAGTATTAAAAAGGTAAGGGCACGAGAGAAGAAGACAAGAGGGAAAAAGGTACTGAAAAACTGTATACAATTTGAACCAATTAAGATTCCAAAATACATAGAAAGGTTTTACATTAAAACAAAGTTAATGGGCACTCCTTGGATTTTGAGTCTCTAAAAATAATTTTGAATTAACAACTATCTTTTGTCTCAAGCTACAATTATACCTGGAATTTCAATTAACTGAATCTAGGTATTCCATGATCTTAGGGGAATTACTGAAATAAAAGAGAAGAAAGGCATATATTTCACCCTAAAATCAAAAGTGTGCCTTGATTTATGGTCATAAAACTCATTCTTTTAATATATCCATAGTGAGAAGGAAAGCTCTGAACCAATAATGCATAAATGAAAATTTTGTTAAATTAAGTATTCACCACTTCCCAACTGGCTTCATAAGATGAGACTACATGGTCCTTATTCCTTAGTAATAATAGTCAGTATGGCCCAGTGTAAACTGAAAACTGTTATAAGTAATATTTTGGGAAGTAGTGACTATTTCCACTTATATTATGAACAGCTGAATTTGTCCTGTTCTGCAATCTGGAAAGAATGAATGGTCCCTCACACTGGATCCCTGCAACCTTGAGGGTATATTCATAGCAAATAAATTGTATTTCCAGTTCCCAACATTATCAAAGTTCTACAAAAAAACCTACTAGAATTATGAAATCTATTTAGTAAAGTTGCAAGATACAGAAATCAGTGGATTTCTACACACTGATAACAATTGATCAGAAGGAAAATTAAGAAAACAATTTTATTTACAATTACATCAAAAAATAAAAGACCTAAAAATAAACTTGACCAAATTGGCAAAAGGCCTGTACTCTGGAACCTATAAAACACTGAAGAAAAATATTGAAGACAACACACATATGTGTAATAATATGCCATGCTCACAGATTGAAGGACTTAATGTGTTTAAAGTGTCCATAGTACTCTAAGCAATCTACAGATGCAATTCATTCATATCAAAATAATAATGGCATTTCTCAAAGAAATAAAAATAATGCTAAAATTTGGATGGAACCACAAAATACCCCAAAGAGTCAAAGAAACCTTGAGAAAGAACAAAGCTTAGGTATCACACTCACTGATTTAAATTTATACTAGAAAACTTTCACAATCAAAACAGTATGATACTGGCACAAAAGCTGAGAAATAAATAAAACAGAATAGAAAGCAAAAAAATTAACCCAAGCTTATATGGTCAACTAATCTACAATAAAAAAGGCAGAAATATACAATGGGGCAAAGACAGTGCCTTCTATCAGTGGTGTTAAGAAAGCTGGACAGATGCATGCAAAAAATTGAAGATGAATCACTTCCTTACACCATATACAAAAATAACCTCAAAGTAGATTAAAGAATTAAATGTAAAATCTGAAACCATAAAACTCCTAGAAAGACACATAGTCAGTAAGCTCTTTGATATCAGTCTTAGCAATATTTTTTTGGATATGTCTCCTCAGGCAAGGGCAACAAGAGCAAAAATAATCAAATGGGAGGACATGAAATAAAAGTTCTGCACTGTGAAGGAAGCCAACAAAATAAAAAGAGAACCTACTGAATAGGAGAAAATATTTGAAAATGATATGTTAGATAAGGGCTTAATATTCATAATATATAAATGCTCATACAACTCAACATCAAAAAAATCCAATGAAAAAAACAGACCAGATAAAAAAAAAGAGAATTTGAATAGGCATTTCTACAAAGTCATATGATAAGCACAGACATATGAAAATTCTAATATATATGTATAGTCCTAGGTTTATTTCAGAATTATTTACAATAGCCAAGACAGAAGTTACCTAGGTGTCTACAGATAGATAAATGAATAAAGAAGATCTGATATTTACATATAATGAAATATTGCTCAGCCATAAAAAGGTAAATGAAAGCTTGCCATTTGTGAAACATGAAAAGACCTGGACGGCATTATTCTCAGTGAAACAAATCAGTTAGACAAGGACAAATACTGTAAGTGGAACCAAAAAATAAAAATAAAAAATTAATAAGCAAAACAAAATGGAAACACAGAATAAACTAATGGCTGCAAGAGGGAATGAGGGCAAGGGGAATGGATGGAAAAGGTGAAGAGAAATAAGGAGTACAGATTTCCAGTGATGAAATCAATCACAGGGATGTAATGTACTGCACAGATAATACACCATCAGGAATACCATAGGATTGTATGGTGACAGACAGTTACTAGACTTATTGTTGTGGTGGTCACATCATAAGGTGAATAAATGCAAGTCATTGTGTCATATACCTGAAAATAATATATTATATATCAAATACACTTTAATAAAAGATAAATTTCAAAGAATTTCTTTTTTTAATGTGATTTTTACAAGTCTTCATTTTCTTTTTCTTTTTTTTTTAGATTTTATTTATTTATTTTTAGGGAGGGAAGGAGAGAGAGAGAGGGAGGGGGAGAGAGAGAGAGAGAGAGAGAGAAACATCAATGTGCAGTTGCTGGGGGTTATGGCCTACAACCCAGGAATGTACCCTGTCTGGGAATCAAACCTGGGACACTTTGGTTCCCAGCCCACGCTCAATCCACTGAGCTACGCCAGCCAGGGTCAAAGAATTTCTTTAACTGAGTAAAGAAAATTCCTGTTCTTTAAGGAGTGACAGACTGATAGACTCACCTCACAGGGTATATCATCCTAGTACCATTCCCAACCCCATCCCAAAGACCCAATATCATGTCAAGGAGAACTCAGCTTTCCTTATAACTTTTCTCTAAACACACAGAGGTTCCAATCAAGATAACAACTCAAGTGGATGAGTGGATGAAAGACATGTGGTACATTTACTTGATGAATACTATTCCGCTGTAAAAAAAAAGAAAGAAATCTTACCCTTTGCAACATCACGGATGGTCCTAGAGGGTATTATGCTAAGTGAAATAAGCCAGTCAGAGAAACACAAGTACCATATGACTTCACATATATGTGGAATCTAGTGAATGAAATAAACTAACAAACAAAATAGAAACAGACTCATAGATACAGACAACAGAACGACAGCTGTCAGAGGGGAGGGGGGTTGAGTGCCTACCCAAAGGAAAGAGGATGGGGGAAGGAAGAAGAGGGTAGAGGGGGAAATTTGGTGATAGGAAACTTGACTTGGGGTGGTGAACACACAATACAATATACAGATGATGTATTGTAGAATTGTACACCTAAAATCTATAAAATTTTATTAGCCAATGTCTACCCAATAAATTCAATTTTAAAAAAAAGCATCAACTCAAAACCTGCAAGGAGGGCCCTATTCCCATACTCATGCTCCCAAAATACAACAAATTATCAACATTTACATCTCAGACTCCCTTGTATACAGAACCCAGGCTTGGAGTGTCAACAATATAACACAGGCAGCATGGCTCACAGGAGAAGTGCTCCAGAAAGGAACAGTCCACAATCCCTAATTCTCCAAGCTTTCTTATCAGCCTGTTCAGATAAGAAGTGCTAGGGGAGGCAATGGAGCTAAGCAGCAGGGAACATGCAGACACACCGATGGATAAACCATGGCAGACCAAGTGAAGCCTATCAGCCCCCTTAAGGACCCACTGGTCAGCGGATTTGGAAGCATGTGCCTGGTGTTCATGGGGCATCCACTGGACATGGTTAAGGTCTGACTGCAAATACAGCCCCTGTGTTTGCACAGCTTCCCATGTACTCTGAGACCTTTAACTGTTTCGGGAAGACTTATTAGAGAGGACATCATGGGGCTATATCAAGGCACAGCTTACCCCCATCATCTGGGTCACCCCCATATTTGCTGGGTGCTTCTTTGGGTTTCTTTTGGGTACGAAAATGCAACAGAAGATGTGTTCAGTTACCCCCAATTATTCACTGCTGTTATTGGACATATTCACCACAGGAATCATGAGACCTGGAGAAAGAATCAAATGCTTGTTACAGATTAAGGCTTCTTGAGGGGAAACCAAGTATGTACGCTGGTACCAGAGACTTTGCAGAGAAGCTGTACCAGGAGTCTGGGATTCTCGGCACCTAAAAGGGGTCTGTGCCTTGTCCTCATTCAAGAGGTTCCAGCCAGTGGGATGTATTTCATGACACTCAAGTGGTGAAAAATATCTTCACTCCAGAGGGGAAGAGTGTCAGTGAACTCAGTGTTCCTGGGATCCTGATGACCGGGGCATCACAGTGATCTTCAGCTGGGCTGTGGCCATCCCCTGAGCCATGATGAGGTCCCGCTTCCAGAATGCACCTCCTGGGACATATCCTAATGGTTTCAGATGTGCTGAAGGAGCTGACGCAGGACAAAAGAGTCATATCCTTGTACAAAGTGTTCAATGCAGTGATGATCCCAGCCTTCTCAGCCAACGCAGCCTGTTTCCTTGGCTTTGAAGTTGCCATGTAATTCCTTAATTCAACCACCCCCAACTTGTAAGGCTGAAGGCTGCTCAAAGATTCAGGATGCTGGGAACTATCACCATAGAGGCACAGTAGAAAGGACTGGGCCATCCTAAAGGGTGAGGGGAGGGGGATGGTGGGATCAGAGCTCTGCTGAGAGCCTTTACCTCAGATGATGTCCTCTACCTGGGACTTGTTGAGAGCATTTACCTCAGGTGACATCCTCTACCTGGTATAAAACTTGGTGTGCCACTTTGAAATTTGAATTCACTCTTGTCAGTTTAAACAACTTAAAGAGAATTTGGAGATGGAGTGAGCAGCTTTTAGACCAGGCACCACCTGTGGCCAGAGTACTATCTACTGATTGGTTGACCACTGGCCCTACTATACCCAAAAGTAAAAATGTCAGCCTTTTGCTGGAAGTACTGTGCAAGTCAGTTTCTAAGAAGCTGACTGGGAGCTGAAGTCTACCTTGATCCTTAGCCAGAAACACCCACCAGATTTCCAGGGTACCATCCTATCCTGGACGGCAGAGGGGGATGTGGACTTGAGGCCCATGTAAGGGCAGCTAGCCTGGTAACAGTAGGGTTATTTGGTTTGGGGTTTTTTTTTAGGCATGAAGTAATGAAAATTGAAGTATTCTAATTTCCCAAAAGAAGGTGGAGAGCTTTCTGTCCTACACAATGAGGAGAGTTTTGAATGGACACTCCCAGCCTGCTGTGATCCATGAGAATGCCCAGGGAGTAGGAAGGCTCTCTTTGCATACTCTCTTCTCATCAGAGTTGCCTGTTTTAACAAGAAACAGTAAATACTGTTTTCAATTAAAAAAAAAAAAAGCGCTAGGGGAAATGGTAGGGTTGAGGTTTAAGTTTTCAATGCACAAACATCAAGCCCATGGATTCAAAGTACTCCTGACAAACACAAACACAAGAAAAAAGAGCATGCTCATGGGCTTGTGTTTATGTGAAAAAACACTGACAGAAACTTCTACAAGTAGTCAGAACTGGTTGTTTCAGCGTAGCTAGAGTAAGGGGCCAGGAGTGGTCTGGGATGTGTAGGCATTAAGTCTTTCTCAGTTAGTGTCCTAGCTTAGTTATTTCCATGTATTATTTATTTAAAACAAACATAGATATTTATATACACTATATTTTCCAATTACTAATCACCATATTTAATTAACTGTTACATTTTAAAACTAATTTAAACTCTTCTACAAAGAAAACCACTCCAAACTTTAATCCTTTAAACATTAAAGGATATAATACTGCTGGCCATCAAAAACTTCCAAATCTCTTTCTTATTTAAAAAAAATGCATTCTAATATATTTGACACTGAAGATATTTACATAATGACTATTATATTATATTAGGAGTTTGTAATTAATACCCTCACACCCCCTGCAGGAAATGAACTAGAAATTCCAAAAATGTCCATGTTTTGAGGTTTTTTTAATAACAGTGAATATAGAAATTCAAATGCCTTTCCTCGTTTCCATTAAAATATGAGTTCATTTGCCTTAAGATTAGTATGACCTTTTAATTTTCAAACTTGTCTAGAGATATAAACAGAAAAATAATGACCAAAAAATAGAAAAAGCATCTGAGAATTTAAAGACACCCATCTTACATCTTCAGTTTCTCTTGCCTAATACAACCAAAATTCTACTAATTCCACAATTTTCCTGCCTTACTCACATGGTATTGCTCAATCAACTTACATGCTAAAAGTCCAAATGCTGATGTAAAGTAAAATCAAAGAGCTGTAATATTCAATGAAGAAAGAAATCCAAAGAAAAGAAATCCATATCTTGGAATCAAAACATAGCAGTCTGCTACCCTAGAGTTCACAAGAAAAACTCACAATAAGAAATTTGAACCTATTCCCAACATGAATAAAAATGGCCTCCATAATAAATCTGGCAGCACTCAATGAGGAAAAGTCACCTGATCACAAATTCCTAACTGGGTGGGTCCAGGAGGGTCATCAGCCTCAGCCTATAACTCTGTACTACAAGGTTTATCTTTGCCTTAGGCAAGTCTTGTCCCTGTTCTGGAGCATCAAGGTTAACACTCCTTTGAAACGTGAGTGGTCTTTTTCAGACCCTGATCTGTAACCACCGTCAGGGTAGCACATAACCTTATCAGTGTCCTGTAATCCAGCCTTGGCCTTGCTGCCTTTCATCTTCATGATCTTCTCTATGTTCCCTCCTTAATTCCAAAAGTGTTTTTAAAAAAACAAAAGTGCAAACTATCATCTCAGGAGCATTTTCTCAGTCTGTTGGGATCTTGCTTCCAGGTCTGTTCTGTGTTTAGGCCAAATAAACTCTTTTTATTTTTCCACAACTTTGAACACTTTTATGTTAACACTGGATTTGGGGTTCAGACAACCCCAGCTGAGACAAAACCCCCAGAGCAGGTCAGTGGGTGGGGAAGGAGGGCCGGGACACCTGAGCAGGCCCAGGATCTACTCTTGGAGCTCCACTCACCCTCCCTGTCCTGTAAGCAAGGGAGCACTCCCTCCCCTAGGCATCCACTCTCACCCTAAGGAAACTTCAGCCTGTTTTAGTTTAAGATTCTGATCCAGATTACACCCCAATTTCATGAACCACTAGCCCATGAGATAAAACACCTGACAGTCACACTTTCTCCGTGTGCACAAACTATAATCTGAATGCAAAACTATATAAAATCTAAAAATGTCTAAGCCTAGAAAGCCATAACTACAACCTCCGAAAGGGCATCATCTCTGCCCCGCCCCCACCTCCCTGTCACCTTCCCCACTCCCTACCCCTCCTTGCATCTCCAGCTTTCTGGACTCTGTGGCTTTTCTCATAAATCTAACTTGAACAATTCCTCTTTGCAAGACTAAGCCCTAAAAATACATTTTAAAACATTGAAAATAAAGCAAACCTCAGAAACGTACTACACATGCTCAGGAAGAAAGAGTGAAAGAATTCTATAAAAATAGAATGTATGCTGCATTCTAACTTTTTTTTTCTAAGTTCATCTTTCATACCTGGTTGGAACTATTTTATACCGTCTTTCAAGCTCTATTGATTAAATACGTTTTATCTGTATTGAAAAAATGAGGTTTAGATCAATAAATGTTTTCAAGTGTCAGATGGAGGAAAGGGGTGGTGTTAAAAGGAGAAAAAACCCAGGAAAGTTTCCAAAGAGAAACCTCTACCCAAAAGACTCCCCCGAGGATGTCTGTGCCCAGGGAAGATTCAGGAGGGGAGAGAAACAGGGATTTCAAACATCTTCCAGGTGGTTGCTTTCTAGCTTTCCTCTCATGTAAAACGTCCACGACAAATATAAATCCTTAACAAGAGCATTTCATTACTCTTTTTAAAGAGACAAACTATTAAAATATCAGGTCCATTTGAAATGCACCAAAGGACAAATAATTGGTGATGCTGTGACTCAAAGAGGGATATTTATTTGGCTTTGTGATTTGGTGACGGAATCTAAAAAGTTAGGGGCTTGTTGCCAGTCCTAGTAAGACCCAATTTGGAAGGACCGGGTCGTGTACTAGAGATCTCGCTTCCCAAATATTTGGAAAACTCAGGAGAAAATGGATCTCCCTGAGGAGAAAGGAGGGATTAGGGACTGCAGACAACAGCAGCTCCGACGAGAACCCCAAAGGGTGAATCACGATTGTTCCCAGGGACCCTCCTTACGGTCGCTTCACCACCTGGGGAGCCGTGGGGGCTGCGAGCGCAGAGCAGCCCAGACAGGGTCCTGGCTGAAGTCTCCGCGCAGAGAACAGACGGGACGCCCGGAGTCCCAGCTAACGGCCACCCCACTACGCGCGAGTCAGAGGGGGACGTCGTTGTAACGGCTCCCCCAGGGGGACTGGGGTGCACAGACTCTGTCCTTCACCTCGGGGGACCAGGTCCCTGCCGCAGCCGACTCCTGTCATCTCCTCCTCCTCCCGGTGCACCTGGCCTGGCACACTCACCATTTCTAGGTCTCCTGGGTCTCAAAGAGTCCTTCCTGTCACTCCAACCACCTGTGATCACAGCAAGACAGGGAGGGCTGGCAGCAGGGAACACACGATTATCAGCCAGGCTGGAGCGGAGCTCGGAAGTCTGTCCCCGCGGCGATCGCGATTGGACAGAAATCAACGCACATTCCCCTCATGCCTGATTGACAGAGCCAAAAAGGACCCTGAGGGAAGGAGCTTCCCCAGCCTCGGCCCCTGGGAGGCACTTTGCTTGGCACTTTCAGTGCAACTTTTTCCTGACCTGGAACCGACTGTTCTGTATTCTCCCGGCAATTTGTGAACACGCGGGCACAGGTGTGCACGGGGAACACCCCACTGAGCTTCCCGATGGAGCTAATATAAATAACATTACTTATCAATTCATATAAAGGACACATGGACAAAACCAAGGGGGAGGGCGGAAGCAAGGGAGGGAGGTGGGTTTGGAGGGGGTTGGGGGGAGAGGTGGGGAGAAAATACAGACAACTTTAATTGAACAACAACAAAATAATTTAAACTTTAAAAAGGGGATGTAAAAAAAGTTTTACCATTATTTTCAGTTAGCTTAAGTAGTTATATTTTGATAAAATTTTAATAAAAAATTCATGTATAGATATTCATCAAACATTTGTTTTCCTTTTTTTTTATGGGCATATATATCCCTAGAAGAGGAATTGATGAGTCATACGGTATTTCTGGCTTAATTTTTGATGGCCTGCCAGACCGTTTTCTGAAATGGCTGCACCATTTTATATACTGCACCACCGGTATATAAGGGTTCAAATATTCCACATATACTCAACATTTATTATTATCTCATATTTTTATTCTAGTAATCCTAGTGATTGTGAAGTCGTGTCTCATTGGGGGCTTGACTTGCATTTTCCATTTTCTTTTTTTTATTTTATATATTGATTTTGAAAGAGAGAGAGATCAATTTGTTGTTCCACTTATTTATGCATTCACTGGTTGATTCTTATGTGTGTCAGCAACCTTAGCGTATCCAGATGACACTCCAAACACTGTGTGGTCTGGGCAGAGTTGCGTTTTCTTGATGACACGATGTCAAGCATATTTTCATGTGCTCTTGGCCATTTGCATAAGTTCCTTGGATAATGTGTATTCATATTTTTTAACATTTTTAATTTGACTGACTTTATATTTAAATTATAAAGGGTCTTTAGCCATTTTCTACACAAGTCTCTTATCTGCTATGATTTGCATTATCTTTCATCTATCTGTGGGTTGTTTTAACTCCCTTGCCAAAGACTTTTACTTTACATTGTAGTGATATACAGGTATAACAAACATTGCACTTTAACCATTTTTAAAGATTATTTATTTATTTTTAGAGAGAGGGTAAGGGAGGGAGAAAGAGATGGAAAGAAACATTGATGTGAAAGGAAAACATCCATGGCCCTGGCTGGTATGGCTCCGTGGACTGAGCACTTCACAAAGGGTCACCAGTTCAATTCCCAGTCAGGGCACATGCCTGGGCTGTGGCCCAGGTCCCCAGTAGAGGACACGTGAGGGGCAGCTACACATTGATGTTTCTCTCTCTCTTTTTCTCTCTCCCTCTCCTCTCTCTAAAAATAAATAAATAAAATCTTTTTTAAAAGACAGGAAAAAAAAAAGCCATCCAAAAACAGCCACTTATACACACCCAATCCAGGATGGAACCAGAAACTCAGTCATGTGCCCTGACCAGAATCAAACCAGCAACACTTTGCCCAATGCCCCACCAACTGAGCCACACTGGTCAGGGCCTCAGTAAACATTCTCAACTGTATAATTTAGTAGTGTGAAGTGTATCAGTCTCCAGAACTATTTTTATTTTGCAAAACTGAAAAATCTATCTCAGTAGACACAACTCCACATCCAAGCATTACCCCAGTGCCTAAAACCAACAATTCTTCTTTTTGTCTCTATAAATTTCACTACTCTAGGTACCTCACACCAGTAAAATCATATAATATTTGACCTTTTTAACAGAATAATTTCATTTAGCCTAATGTCCTTAAGGTTCATCCATGTGTCAGGATTTGCTTTCTTCTGGAAGCTAAACTACTCGGTTTTGTGTGTACACCAAATGGTTTTGGTCACTTGAGTTACTTCCACCTTTTGACGACTATTGTAAATAAAGTTACTATGAATATGAGTGGACACATAACTGGTTGCTTCCCTGCTTTCAAATCTTTCAGGTGCTTACCATGATGCAGAATTGATAGATCAGATGGTAACATAGTTCCTAATTTTTTGAGAAACTGCCACAAATTTTTCAAACCTGCAACACAATTTTATACTCCCAGCAATAGTGTACATAGGTTCCAATGGGTGTTTTGACTTTCTGTTTTTCTCTTTTAAAGCACAAAAACCATTAATTGGATGAAATCACAATTAACTTTTTCTTCTGATTTCACTCTTAGTGTTACATCTAAAAATTCTTTGTCACACTGATGATCAGGTTTATTTCCTATATTTTATCTAAGTGTGCTACAGTTTAGTCTTATATTTAAGTCTGATCCTTTTTGGAAAATTATTTTGTGTGGTATGATAATGTACCACCTTTTTTTTTTTTCCATATTGCTAGCCACCTGGCCCAGCACCAATTTATATAAGGAATATTCTTTCTCCATTCTTGGCCCTTGACACTTTTTTCAAATGTCACTGGACCATAGATGTGGGGGCTTATTTCTCAAATCTCAATCAATATTGTAAATCTGTATGTCTCTCATTGTGTCAGTGCCACACTATCTGAATTACCATTGCTTTGTGCAATGTTTTGAAGTAAAAAAACACTAGTCCAACAAACCTTTTTCAAGGTTTGGCTATTTTGATTCTGGACAATTTCATATAAATTTATAAACCCATTTGCCAATTTCTATAAGAAAATTATCTGGTATTGTAAGTACTGTGCTGACTGTTCAGATTATCTTGAGAAGCAGCAGCACCATTTCATGGAAGTTAAGTCTCTTGATTTATGAAGTTGGAAATTTTCCCAAATACTTTAGATGATTTCCAAAATATTTACACTGTTGTTAATTTCTTTCAATAATGTTGTATTTTTCAAAATATTTTCTTTGTACTTTTTTTTGTTAAATTTACTTTTTAGTATTTGATTCCTCTAATGCTATTGTAAATGCTTTGCTTTTTGTTTCATTATAAGAATGTTCATTGCAGAAATACAACTGATTTTTATATCTTGATTTTGTATCCTACAACACTGCACAACTCAATTATCAGTTCTAATAGTTTTTTTTTTTGTAAATTCCTTAGAGTTTTCTACATGCAAACATAGGGATAAGGCAGAATAGTAAGAAGTTAGAAAAATTCCTTCACAAGTAAAATGGGGAAAATGAGAGAGAGCTGAATACAGCCAGATACAGAAAGTTGCCTCCCTGGAGATAACACCTAGGCCTCAGCCAGATTCTAACTCCAGGCCCAGAAAAATGGCAAAACCAGGTGGGTGATGAAATGACCTCTTCTGAAAATGCACACCTGGAAAAGCTGATGAATATTCTATTGAAATCCTCCCCTAAACTCCCAGCCTTTGAAAACTCGTCACAAAAAATCCTTCATGCACTCCACCTTCCAGGAGCACACCTGTATTTCTTTTCCCCCTTCTTCTTCCTTCTCAGGCCTTCATCTCCTAAACTCTAAGGGGCCCCTCCAAACTTGTAACCAGGGGAGCAGTGGGCAGTGGCAGCTCATCCCAAGGCAGTCCCCTAAACCTCTCTCCAAGGCCCCCTTATCTCTGACTTCTCAATGAACCAAAGCAGCCCTGCCACGGCTCTCTCCTGCAGTTTCTTCGATGTCAGGCCCTTCCTTGTTTCACTGTTCCCAGCTTGAATAAACTCACTCTCAAAATCACCCAGACTCTGAAAGGGTCAGGCAAGTTTCCCAGCTCGCCAGACTGCTCATGACCCAGTCAGGCCAGTTTTCCAACCCGCTGGACTGCCCATGACTCAATTATCCCGACTTGCTCGATAGCCCGCGGCTCTCTGGAAACTCTTCTCCCGCTGCGCATGATAGACATCTGGCAACAGCCACAGTGGCCAGTGGTCAGACTGACTCTCCTGGACTTGAGAACAGTCTGCCCCTTACCTACCCATTGTCCCAGCCTGCTTACTGGAAGAACAAGAGACTAACCCCTCCCCTATCCCCTCACAAGCCCTGCACTTTTTCTTTTAAAAACCCCACTCTCACCTTCCCCCGCCTCAGCCCACCTCTCAGCACATCAAATAAAAGGCACTTGGATGGTGCATTTCAAACAGACTCCTATTGTGAAATCATCCCTTCATGAAGTCAAGAGCCCACACACTGCCAGCCAGCCCTAGGTGGGCCCTCTTAGGGCCCAGTCCCCTTTCTGGTAATAGGGACAGGCAATTTTTTCCTTTTTTCTTTTTAGATTCTTTGCCTGGTCTAATAAGTAAAATGAGGTGAGACAAAATAACCAAAAAAATCAATCAATTAATTAATTAAGCAAAACAACCAAAAAATTAATCTCCTATATATGGGACATTAATTAAAAAAAAAAGACTCAAAGAAGTGACCATAGTGGAAAGATTTTACACCTTTTGGACAAAGAAGGAATAACTTTGGGAAGAGTGGAAAAGGCCAGAAAGTTTAGGCTAGGTGCACTAAATGGTGAAGAGATACATATTTTTATTCAGCCTTCTCAGTGCCAAGTCTCTGTCTCTGATGACAGGGATGCAGCCTCCTCTTTCCGCGCATGAAGGCACCTAAGGCACCTTTCACACGAGAGATTCATCTGCTTTCAGAAGAACAAAACGGCTTCAAAGTACCCTATGAAGAGACCAAAATTCTGCCACCATGAAGCTGTCTTTTCAGGATATTGATTTTAAACTTTATTTTTCAAGATTTTATTTATTAATTTTTAGAAAGAAGGAAGGGAGAAAAAGGAAGAGAAACATCAATGTGTGATAGAAACATCAATCAGCTGCCCCTCCCACACCCCCAACTGGGGACCTGGCCCACAACCCAGGCATGTGCCCTGACCTGGAATCGAACCTGCAATCCTTTGGGCAGCACCCACTCCACTGAGCCACACCAGCTAGGGCTAAACTGTTTCTTAAGAAACAAAAGACTCAATGAAACTTTGGCTCTCCCTCTTTTTGTTGCCCAAGAGATTCAGCCAAAGAAACCTATCTCAGGAAGGAGATCTTAGAATGCTGCTTTAACCTAATTCAACTTAAGTACAGTAAATAAGAGGGCTTTAGGCAAGAACTTGTCATCTAGGCACCCCTTGAGTCCCACTGTTTCTGAGTCACTTAGCGAGGATTCCCCTGCTCTTTGTGTTCTGTTCTGTCTTAACAACCTGTAAGCGGCCCATTCTCCCTTCTGAAACATAATACCACATTTCCCCCTTTCCTCTTTGCCCAAAAAAAACTTATACACCCAATATTGCCTCATAATTTAGTTAGAGGCACTGACCTCTTTTCCTCCAGATTGTCAAATAAAAATAACACCCAACACAACAGCTGTCCAGTGCAAAAAATTAAAAATAATTTTAAAATAAAACATAGATTCTCTGCCTTCTAAGTAGAAACACTTCTATAATATCTAGAGTAGAATAAATGCAATAAAAATTCTTCTTTTTATGGAAGTGAGAAAGAACCAGACTTTCTACATTAGCTTACATTTGATATTTAAATTCATTTACTTAAATTCAATCTTATTCAGCTTAACTATATATAAAATCTCAGAACTTTTCTTCATAGACCTTCCTCTAGGTTGTCTTTCCTTGCACACTATAACCAAACTCGTTTTAGGACCAACCTCATTCTTTTAGTTTTTTCAAAAAATAAATTTCGATACAATTTGTATTACTAAAAACATCTGTTTCTTTCCATCTTAAATAGAAATCTTAACTCTTAGGAACCTCAATTTCCAGTTACAACTAAAAAGTAAGAAATTAGTATACTTTAGATGAATACATTTATGACAAATTTAATAATTTCTAAAAACGTAATTCCTCATAGCACAATTTTTTTAATGTGGCTCTGTTACTGGTTTGCTTCTGTGCTGGGGGCTGGCCCTGCCCTGGCCCAGTCCAGCACCTTCCACGTGTCAGGTGACCTTCTGGTCTGTGACTCACCCAGGAAAGATTTCAAGGACAAATCTAAGTGAGAATAAAGCAAATTTTATTTAGGTAGAGAAAAGAAGCCAGGGCACAGGTGCTGCTGTGAAAGAAGCAAAAAGTACATGTCCAAGTGGGCATGGGCCACTCAAGAACTCAGTTAGTTCTTGGGATTGCAGGTGTGTCCAGGGCAGGGGGAGGTCTCCAAGCTTTGTCTTTGTGGTGCCAAATTCTGACTGCGCCTTCTGGCTGGGAGGCGGCCTCTTTCCTGACATGGTCCACTCCGTAAGTGTCATGGTATTTGTCCCCTCTGGTCCTCTTTCTACTTGTGGTGTCTGTTTTCATCATACGAGCTTTGGGGTTGGTCTCTGGTCAATTTTTCCTCCGTCTTGGAAAGATCTGGTTCTAGCCAATCCTTATTTTTTACTTCCACACCCACGGCCAGGGTTTTCCTGCCAGAAACTGTTCTCTCTTTGATCATGCCCAGAGGTGGGGATGCTGGCGACAAGATGTGGGCTCCTACATTCCACATGTCAGAATTTTTCCCTGACTTCTTTCTATCCTGCCTCATTCCACCCTTAGAGACTTTTGTCTCTGAACATCTTCATAGGTGGTGAGGGAGAAGGGTCTTATTAATGGCATAATGCACCAGATATTACCTGCAGAGTTACACCTCAGTCCTTGAGTTTGGCTAAGAAAGAATTTGGAGCCAAGAACTCAAATACCAGCAAAAGTCGATTTAGAAAGTCACAGACAGAAAAAGTGAGCAGGATGGGCTGCGTGGATCCAGGAAACAAGCTACAGAGGCAAAAAGGGGTCCTTGGAGTTTGGGAGAAAGAAAAGCAAAGAAAATGTACCTAGGGGAAAGAGAGAGAGAAAGACATGGGCATGTTCCAGGGGACGGGGAAGGGCGTGGGGAGAAAGAGAGGGACAGACAGACAGAAAGATAAAATGCTGGGTCCTTCATTTTGAGAGTTTTTACCTGCTTTCCAAAAGCAGGAATCTTAGGAGTGGTCTCAGGGGAGGATCTCAGTAGAATATTCATCAGTTTTTCCAGGTGTGTCCTTTCAGGGTTGTGGTCTCTACTCCTTGTTTGGCGCCAGGGCAGGGGTCATTAGTCACTGCAGCTGGTCCTGAGGCAGCCGTGGCGCCAGAGCATCTGTTTTTGCTGCTTTCCTAGACCTGAAGCGAAAACACAACTGAGGCCTAGATGTTATCTTTAGTTTGACCAAAACTCTATCTCTGTGTTCAAAAGACCCGAGGCTTTGTTCCTGAGATTATTTCATGCAGGTCAGAACCTCATCGTCCTGAGGGCTTAATGCTAAAAGGAGTTGTCATGCAAAGGTTTATGTGGGAGCTGTATGAGGCTATCTCTGGCCCCCTTGTTCCTCCTTGAAGGGGGTCTACCACATGACTAGTGACATGCCAGGGGAGGGTCTGAACTGCATGAGCAGTGATATGAAAAGTCAGGGGGTCAAAACTGCACAACCAGTGATACGCTAGGGGAGGAAAGGTCACCCAGGGGACAAGGTCCCTCTCTACAATACTTGCTTCCCTAGTTTTGCCCATTGCAATGCACCCAGGACTTTCCACCCTGGTGACCTCTTGTATCTGGCCTATTGTTCCTATTCTGCTTATGCCTGGCTAACAGCCTACTAAATCATTCCCCTTTAAGGATGACTGCCTCCAAATTATTTAAGGGAAGTGTAGGGTGTTCTCTGTATCTGCTTTCTGCTGAAGAGGGATGGAGTTTTTCTTCAGAGCCAAGTGATCCCTGCTCTGCATCAGAGGGACAGTGAGGCCTAGGCATGGAAGGCGGTTGTGTTGCTGCCTAGAGTCAGCAGCGGGTGGTATTCCTGGGGCATGAGCAAGCAAGGCTTGTCACCTGATAGAGACAAACTGTCTTATAAATCTTAATATTAAGGCAAAAGCTAGACGGACAAGAATTATGACAAATATAAAAAGGAGTAACTAGGTAAGGATACCAAGGGCCCCAGGCTGGCTGACAAACATTGCAGATGTTGTTTGCCTTGACTAATAACTAATACCTCTGGTGATATCATCAGGTGCTCAGGTAAATCCTGTGTGGTTTACAAAGCATCAGCCACTAAGATTTTTTAAGCTGTTGTAGCAATTTTTTTAAGTTTCTATCAACCACTTTTGATTGTAATTTGCTATTGTGAAGCTTAGAAAAAAGTTTAATTCTCAATAATTCCAACTCAAAAAATGGGAGAAAAATGAAACATTAGTTTGGAGAGTTGTAGCCAAATATTTTTAAAAAACTAAAAATATTCAGAATCCAGTTCAGTTTGTAGGTGAAAAATAAAACTTTGAAGACAGTTAACGGTGCTAGAGTCTAACATACCCACAAGTGTGTATTACAGATTCTATGAAAACAATTTCCTCCCTAGAATCACCCTCATTTTATTAAAGACCTAAATTTATTTACTGCATTAAGTCCAGTTTTAATTTGGCCTGATTATTTGCATAAACACAAGAATAGTAACTGATCATATAGGCCCTTTTAAATCTGCTGTGCTGGAATCTCGTAAGAAATCTCCAGACTGAACTTTAATTAGCCTCTCAGGGTAAAGAAAGCAAGCCACATAGTTGCCACCAGCCTTTGCCTGTAATTCCTTTAGGGTTGGGGGAATTCCTCAAGTTCTTGAAGCCCCCAAAAATATCTTGAGGCTCTTTCTTTGCCATCTCCCAGGAAAGCAATCTTCATGCTTTACCGGGAAGGACTGCCATGAACCACGTAAATGAGCAAGGTACTCAGCTGATTTTCCAAGGGGCTTTTATAAGCTTCCAAAGTCAATCTTAATTCCTTAAAGCTTTCTGATAACATCCAGAGTCTGGGCATGTCTCTCTCAAACATAACATTCCAATCTAAGTCTTGGTTACTAAGACCAGTTTCCAATTTTGTCCTCTTAGAGAAATCAGATTCTTTTGGATTCATGCAAACATATTGCCATGAGAATCATAATATTCACGTTGGCTTAATAAGTGAATCATAATATTCACTTATTAAGAGTTTCCAAATTCTGGAGGGAGCAGATAGGAAGAAAAATACAAATGCTTTAACATTGCTTATAAAGGTATATTCACCAAATTATTTTAAGAAAAATAGGTCCCCTCATATCTGGAAAGCAAAAGGAAAATTTTTGTCCCTTTAACAGAGTGAAAAAGAACCAAACTCCAACTCTGTATTAGCTTAGTTTTGATATTTAAATTCATTTACTTAATTAAATCCATTATTCAGCTCAACTATATAATTTCCTCTCAAGATTTCTCTCACAAACTTTCTACAACTTTCTAGTCTCTTTTAGTTTACCTGTTCTCATCTCATTGAAAAATAACCAACTTTAAAACAACTGAATTTCTTCTTTCCCTTCAAAAAGTATCTGCATACCTTACACCTTCTATTACCAAAACCATACATTTCCTTTCAAGCTTAATTAGAATTCTTAACTCTTAGAAACCTTAATTTTTAGTGAAAACTAAAACGTCAGCAATTAGCATTATTTAGATTGGCAAACACATTTCATAACTTCTAGAAACAAATACATTTCATAACTTCTAGAAACTTGGCAAACACACTCACACTTTCAAGAGACGTTCATTAACAGCTCCAGACTTATTTTCTAGCTTCTCTGAAACAAACAAAAAGCCAAAAAGTAGGTGAACTTAAGACTTGTCTAGCAATCAATGTTTCAGTATCTCATGTTACTTCAAAATATTTATGTTCAAGAATTTTTATCATTTAACTTAGAAAAACTCTAAAGTTTCAAGTTACCAACAGATGTTACAGCACTACATTTAGGCACACACACACACACACACACGCCTAATTATATATATAATTATTAATTAACCCTTCCTTTTAGTTACATCTATTTATTAATTCTTAACAACTCTATGAAATTGTCGATTACAATCCAACCAATTTTACTGGCAAATTTTGTAATAGTAATAACATTTGCTTTTTTAAACCTAGGCAAAATGAATATATATTTTATGTTAATAACTCTAAGAGACATCAACCAAACTTAAGCCAGCTTTAATATCAAATATTTTTGACAAATATCAAGACCACAATGATCGTGAAGAAACATTTGGGATAGTTTTAATTTCTTAGTTTATTTAAGCATTTAATTTCTTTTTCTGATTTTTGAGAGCATGTTTGTTAAAGCTGGGGTCAGTGAAACAAGGAAGGACTTAGAACAGAGAAGCAACAGGAGGGAGTGGAGGCGGGCTGCACTGGCTGACTGAGAAGTCAGGGAAAGGGGGCCTTGGAGACAGGTTCTGAGGGTCAGCCAAAGGGAAAGAACTGTTCTCTGATGTCTATTTCTATAACATAATCAGGTAAGAGAGACGTAATCAACTGAGGTTGACATTACTTTAACATAAAGCCTGCTTAAATGTTCCAGTTATTCTAATCTCATTAACCTTTACATTTTCATATTCTTTAATCTAATTGTAGCCTGAGTCAGGGCTCCACCAATGAGTTTGTGCACCAATGTTCAGGAGTTTCAGTCTCAAGGAGTCCTGGAAACTTCTCTTTTCTAGCCCCTGGTCATTTTACCCACTGCAGAGTAAAAAGTCTTTGTGTTCCTGTTACCAAACAGCAAGTGGGGTCCCGCTGCCCGCTGCTGCCCTCTAGGCAAAATTCCAGGGGCAACGGGCTGGTGATAGAGGAAAGGAGTCTTTATTCAAAAGCTACACAATTTTGGAATAACAGCTTTCCACAGTCATTAGTCAATTAAGCCTATCAATCGAGGCTAAAATCTTTAACTCTTTAATTATAGCTTTAATCACTGAAACCTATCAATTAAGACTAAACTCTTTAACTCTTTAGTTACAGCTTTAACCACTTAAGCCAATCAATTAAGGCTAAAATCTTTAACTCCTGAGTTCCCCATCACTCCCCCTGTTTTTAATTATCTTATTTCTATAGATTAGTTTACAAACTAAAATGACATAACAAAAACTACACAATTTTGGAGGAATGGCATCCTTCTGCTTCACAGCTTGTCCCCTCTAGAACACCCAAGGGGGAATAATCCTGCCACTCTCTGCCAGACCAGCCCAATCCTAGACTGTACCCAAAGTTTCTTCTTCCATCCAAAATACTGTCCTTTGGGAAATGCAGGCAGCTGCAGCCGATCATCCAGGCATCCTTGAGGAAGAGAGAGCCAGAGAGAGCCAGAGAGAGCCATTCTCTGCCCTCCTTTTATTTTAAATTGTGTGGCCTATAATTCCAGAGGCATTCAGCTTCTCAGCCAATCCTGTCCTAGACTGTTTACCATTGCCTTGGCAACCCCCTCCTACACCCCTCCCTACTCCTCCCCAGTGATCTGATCTGATATCTCTATGCATCTCCAGTGAGGAGTTAAGCCAAGGGACACTGGCCCTGTTATTGATCTTTAACTTGATTTAACCAGCCTCACAAATGCACCAAGTGAATGCTGATCAGGTTTCTCATTGTAATGTCTTCCTTCCAGTCTTTTAAATTTCTCCACACTGGGGTAAATAGAGCAGACTTGTTTGAGGCCCCTTAACCTTACAGGGCTAACAGAGGGTCACTTTGGCCCCATATAGCCTTTGGTACTCCTGTACTAAAACCTCTGTCTTAACCCCACTAATATCAGTTTTACAGTCATACCTCAGTACTCAATGGCTTTGGACCTCATCAAACCCAGTACTCATCACATTCTGATTAGAAAAAAATATTTTAGCTCTTGGAGCTTGCTCGGGTCTTGTCACACTTGCTAGAACTTGTATAAGTCAAAACACTGCCTCACAAGAGAAAATTTCTTATGGGAAAACTTCGTTCAGTACTTGTCAGTTTGGGCACTTGTCACAAGTTCCAAAACAAATTAACAACAAGTACTGAGGTACCACTGTATTTCGCCCAATTTTTCCTTTCATAGGTTTGTAGCTAAATGTACTTAAGTTCTGTATGATACAGCCCAGAAAGCTACCAAGAGTACAGATACAGAATTACCCACATTACTAAGGTCTTTATCAATCAAAGTGATAGGGGAACTCAAGAGTTAAAGATTTTAGCTTTAGTTACAGTTGATAGGCTTAAGTGATTAATGCATGTGGAAAGCTGGTGTTCCAGGAACTGGAGTACTTGACTAAGTGGCTCCAGGTCAGCAAGTAATCCAACCTGTCCCAGGGGGTCTGCAAGCAACCTGATGGTATCTGAGTTAATCAGTAGATAAAGAAATGCTACACAGCAGAAAGAAAGAAGGAGCTCCTACCCTTTTCAACAACAGCGTAGATGGATCTGGAGTGCATTATGCTAAATGAAATGAACCAGGCAGTGAAAGACAAATACCATATGATCTCATCTATAAGTGGGACCTAATCAACAAAACAAACTAGCAAGCAAAATATAAACAGAGATGTTGAAATTAAGAACAAACTGACAGTAACCAGAAGGGAGGGAGGAGGGGGTAATGGGAGAAATGGGGGAGGGGGTTTCAGGAACATGTATAAAGGACACATGGACAAAACCAAAGGGCGGTAGAACCAAGGGTGGGAAGTGGGGTTGGCTGAGATCAGGGGACATGGTGGAGGGAGGGGGAATGGAGACAACTGTACTTGAATAACAATAAAAAATGTGGAAAAAACAAAAGAAAAAAATTCCAGGAAAGTCACCTCCAGACTGCAACTCTTATCTGATTAACCTCTTTCCAAACCCCTTACCTACCCTTTCCTTCTTGTTATAAAAAGGTTGGCTTAAGATGAGATGTTAAGACATTTTTTTAGGGTACATAACCCACCATCTTCTCAGACCACTGGTATCTGAATACAGGGCCCATAAAGATTTAATCCTTGTCTCTACTTACTGGTTCTGGTGGTGACAGGCAGCACAAATGCTGACTTTTTTGCTTTCAAAAGTAATTACTTATTTTCAGCTTGAGCGATCTTAAATAAGTCCTACAATTAAACAGTTGACACAAAAGAACAAACAAGAAACAAGCAGTTACAATATCTAACAACAATTCAGCAACCCTTCCATCTTTCTGAAGTTCAGATGGTACTAAGTCAGATACAACAGACAAGACAGTTGGAGAAGCTGGGTGGCCTGCACTTCTCACTACATGTCAACCCTGAGCTTTATTCCCTCGAGGAAACAAACATGAGTTCTGCTCAGTCCAGTCAAGATGAGATGAACAGCTGCCTTGAGTCAGACCAGAACAAGCTACTGCTGACCACTCCTTCAAGATTTACTGAAACGTGGTCAGCGTTGGCCCCCTTCCCACAAGATGAGACACAGATTCAACAGGCAACAAGGACAGCCTAAAGCAGACTGACAAATAAAATTCTTTCCCTTGGTTCCCACCAAGTTTCTCAAGTGTGAAAGAAGACTAGATCAGACACACAAGATTTCTCCCTCTTGGTTCCCCACAAGTTTCTCAGTCTAGGGGAAGGAGAGCAGACAAACCAAGGTTTCTCAGGAACCACATCCTTCCCTGTTTCCATCTGAGTTTGCCTGAACCTTAGAGGAGAGTGATCTTTCTAGGGTCATCACCCATGAAACCTTATCAGGAAAATTCTTCAATTTCAAAAACCAGAGCAAATTTGAAATCTAGACCATTTCAGTTCCTCCTTTCTTATGCTGCAAACAGAAATACTGTAGGTCAACAGCCCTGGGTCATGGCCTGCCATCTATCCACCTCCAAGACAACAGGTCTGAGCAGCCGCTGGTGGGGGCCTGGTGGCAAGCCCTGTGCCTGGGGGCCAATAAGCCCAGGCAAGAGGGGGCCTCCCATTTGGCATCAACGTTACCTAACAAAAGGGGTCCATTTACCTGCATGCATCAAATCCCAATAAGACACAAACAGGACTTTGCAGCAAAGTAGTTTATTAGTTGAAAAAGTGGGCAATGCCTGGTAACAAGTTAGCTAATGATCAAAGATCTGAATCCTCAATGGCTTTTAGGGGAAAAGTTATTAATCACAGTAACTCAGAAAGTTAGGTTTGTGGCCAAGGTTGTGGTCTCTACTGATTACCAGGCTCTAGGGCAGGAGGTAGTTGGCCCAATGCCGGCCATAGCATTGCTTTGACTGGTTTCGCTACTTTTCTGGGCCTGGAGCTGAAACACAGCTGAGACCTGGATGTCATCTCTAGTTTGACTGAAAACTCTGTGTCTGAGGCCAACAGACCCAACACTATGTTCCTGAGATTATTTGATGCTGATCAGGACCTTATTGTCCCGAGAGCTTAAGGAGTAAGGGAGTGGTTCTGCAAGGGGGGAAGCGGTGCTGGGTGAGGCCAGTTTAAATCAAAAGGACGAAAGGAGAAAAGGACATATTAAAGAAATAAAGTTTACATTGTTACAGCTTTATACTAGTATACTAACCATTAAGACACCCCTAATAAGATGGAAAATCAAGATTAAAACAGAAGTCAAAGTCCACTCAGACCCCTTCTTATTTATTTGCAGATATTATTTTAAAAATTAGGACATTGTGCCCAGCTGGTGTGGCTCAGTGGATTGAGTGCAGGCCTGCAAAGCAAAAGGTCACAGGTTCGATTCCCAGCCAGGGCACATGCCTCGGTTGTGGGCCAGGTCCCCAGTAGGAGACATCCAAGAGGCAACCACACATTGATGTTTCTTGCCCTCTCCTTCCTTTTCCCTCTCTAAAAAGAAAATAAATAAAATCTTTTTTAAAAAGAGAAATTAGCATTTTGGTTTCAGGACTACTCTGTCCCCCAAATTACCATGACAGTTCTGGGAGAACCGAAAAAAGAAATCACTACCTAGTAAAAGGGGACATGGATGAGCCACTTCAGCAATCACCCCACCAGCATCACAAGCCAGGGACCCCCCATCCCCTCTCCTTGCCTACATCTAATGAAAACTTTCCACCGAGGCCCTGTCGAGGCTCTCATTTCCCAAAGGCTTCCACTCTAACTTCTTGAGTGCGTACTTTGACTTTAATAAGTGCCTTATTAAATCTTTTCATTGTGCTCTCAAATCCTCTCCTGTGCGGTGACAAGAACCTAGACCCCTGTACTGGTATCAGGTGGAGGACTCTCCTGGCCTCCCTGGCTGCCACCTGGCATCACAGGGAATAATTTAGACACCACAACCATTGGTTATTCAGTGGCCCCAGATACAAACTGCTCAGGTAGCAACAATTGCAGAGAAAGATGAGTCTGCAGAATCACAGGGTGTAATTGATTCTCACAAATGTAGAGAAATCCTTTCTCAAAAACTCTCTTTATCGAAAAATACTAAATGAACTTTCCCAAGATGTACCTGGTGTTTCCAAGATTGAAAAAGAAAAATCAGAGGGACTGCTAGGGGGAGGGGGGCATAAGGGGACTAAATGGTAATGGAAAAAATATAATAAAGATAATATATTTTTTAAAAGGAAATAAAAATCAGTGGAAGAAGGAACGCCACCTAACATCACTACCACGTCAGTATCAGACGAGCAGGGGGCAATACAATATGTATGTTGCAATTTGATATGGTACAGTACTAGCATAACATCTTCTCTCATTATATTAAAACAATGCAAATGTTGGCCTTAACTTGTTGCATTTTAAAATGCATTATAGTACCTAGCCCTGACCCGCATGGCTGTTGCTTGAGCATCATCCACAAAAGCAAAGGGTTGCTGGTTCAATTCCTGGTCAGGGCTCATGCCTGGGCTGTGGGCCTGGTTTCTAGCTGGGGCACATGTGAGGGGCAACCAATTGATGTTTCTCTCACACATCAATAGTTCTCTCCCTTTTTCTAAAAATAAATAAAAATAAAATAAAATAATAGACACCCACACCCCTGCAATTAACCTTGACAACTACCTTCATCCACAGTGCTTTATACTTAAACCATCACAGGGGAAATGAATAAAAGCAAGAAGGGCCACAGCTTTTAAACATTTCACCTCAATCCAGATGATACCCCGAGCCTCTGCTCATCTCTACAGCAGTGAATCAGGACAAGACATAGATTTGGTGATGTGCACCTCATCACCAAAGGACTGAAGATGCCTGGGCTTTTATTCTGTAATATTTCTAAGGCTGTGTCCATTAAATGCAAACAGAAAAGGAAGAAGTCCAGTCAGAACAGAAGAAGCGATGCACATGTGATGACCAGATCGGTTTAAGTACTATTCGTGGTGTACAGCCTAGTCCATGCTCTGGCTGTCTCCAGCCTTGGGCATCATTGGTCCTCCACTGCTCCCTGCATCATTAGCTCATGGATCATCTGGACTGGGAGCACTTCACAGAGCCTGGATCACTAGCAGAACTGCAGGGATCTGCAGTGCTGGGCACCACTTATCTTCCAAAATATCTAAACACGTCCTTCCCAACTTGTCTACATTAGGGTGATAAATTTTGGTCATGAAACAAACGTATGTTAGATGCTGCCATTGGGTATTCTTCTGAAGGAAATAGTTCAAGTTTAAAAGTTCCTCCCTCAAAGTGGGAATCCTGGGGGCACAATGACCACTGAAAATAAGGGGTCTGGCTGTCATCTGGTTCTGCCAGCAAATGCTGGGTTTCCTGATAACCGTGCAGGGCAGCCCAGCCATCCTGACAGATCCCAAGTTCAGCCTCTGGTCTAGCCCCTGGCCCTCTGGCCTCACACACTTCTGGGAAACACTGCTGCGCCCACCTGCAAGGCCCCTCTGGAAAGGCAATCCCTGCTTTGCTCAGATGCAGCCAAGCTTCCCTCAGACTTGGTCCCCTCGAAAAAATTTATATCCAGAATCCCCCAAAAGGAGCACTGTTAGTTAGACAGGGAGAACATGACATTTATCGTAGTAATTCATAACATATCTCTAAAAATGGTAAAAGATAGTTCCAAGTAAGAATATTCCCCACTTCATCTTAATATCCCTGACTAGAGCCTCTTACAAATTAAGGTTAACACCACTATATTGTTTTTAACTTGTAGAAAACAAACATTATGAATGGTGATGCAGAATAGAGTTTACCGCTTCACAGGATTCAATAAAAAAAGGCCTGTTTCCTTGAATAGAAATCACACCCTCTAACAGAGTATTTAGCACTCTATTGCTTAAAACAGTTAATAAAATATTTGTATGAGATGACTAGAGAAGTGTTTGCTGACAAAAAATGCACATAGTTTTAATGACATACAATCAAACATAAATGAAAATATTCTGAGATTACATTTACCTAAAAGTAACAATAAATACCCAGTATTCCTGACAGGAGGAAGGTGCTTACTATCCCGCTGAAAAACCAGGTCGAGCCAACTACTGCACAATGCAGTAGAGAAACAAACTCCATGTCCTTTTATCCAATGCATCATTGTAAATATGAATCAACAAAACATACCTTCCAGTACTATCAACAGCACAAGCTGTTCCCTGTACAAAGTAGGTCTTATACAGATAACACCTAGAGAAGCAAAGAATCAGACGATGGTCCCATGCATGAGAAGTTCAACTAGCTTCTAGGTGGACACAAGAAAGCTTAAGCAAAAGCCACTCTGATGGGTCCCTGGTGTGAATCTTGTGAAGAAATCACTAGAAAACTACACCTCTAAGAAATCAAACAGGCCATAGTTGAAGATATTCTTGACTGGAAGGGCAAAGAATCCAAAAAATGACCTGGAAAATGGTGCCCTATGTTAAACCTCTATGTATCATTCCGTTTCCGTATATAGTGGCTCTACAAGCTGACTAACGGGTTTTTGAGATAGGCCTTCTCTATCTCATCAAGTGAAGCTACTGGTAAAGTCTAATATGGAATCTCACAGTATAAATTCTGGAAAATCTAGTTCCTAACATTACTTACAAGGGAATATCTCCAAACATAGTTGCTATTTTTGGTCATATAACAGGTCTCTCCTCTTAAATCAAAATCTCTGCACTGTGACATGCTAGTCAGGGGGGGAAAATCACAAGATCCAACAGTAAATTAAGTTCACATGGAAATATGTTCTTTCATAAACTTAACCCATATAAATATTTATTCCATTTATTGCTAAGGAACATGGGGAAAAACCTCTTATACCAATTACCCCCACTGCAAAAGGTATTGTTAATAATAAAGGGATATATGTGATATATATATAACATATACATACTGCACTAGGATTGTCCATCACATTTCACATGGCCAGTAAAAAAAACAACCCAAACAGCAAAATTAAAAAATTGCAACTTTTAATGCCACTTTAACAAACTAAAACATCATTTAAAAAATCTGTTTCCGCCCTGGCTGGTGTAGCTCAGTGGATTGAGCACGGGCTGCGAACCAGGCATCGCAGGTTCAATTCCCAGTCAGGGAACATGCCTAGGTTGCAGGCCATGGCCCCCAGCAACCGCACATTGATGTTTCTCTCTCTCTCTCTTTCTCCCTCCCTTCCCTCTCTAAAGATAGATAAATAAAATCTTTTTCAAAAAATCTGTTTCCATATTAGAAATACACTGGAATTCACACATTAATGGGCTTCAAAGAGTCAGCAATGACTCAGTGAAAAATAACTGGTTATTAATGGTATGTCATTTTGTTGAAAGACATGTCCCAGAATTACCACACTATAATACTCATCTCTGAAAGAAACCACAGTTGACCTCTGAACAACACAGGTTTGACCGCTGTTACGCAGCAGTTCAAACACTCGACGTTAAGGGTAAACGGTCATTTCAACGTGTGACTGGGAAACCACAATTATCTGCAATTTTAAAAACTCTTCACTCTTGAAAGTTTTCTGAAACATTATATATACATAAATTAATTTCCATCAAGCCCTATCAGGTTATTTACATTTTTATTTTCTTTAGTGGAAGTCTTCACATACATCTATGTGGACCAGCTGAGATTTTTCCCACACACTTAACATTCATGAGGTTTTACCCAGTGAGTCCTCAGATGTCTGTGGAAAGGAGAGGAATAACCAAAATCTTTCCCACATTATTTACATTCACTAGATTTTATTCAGTGACTCCTCTTATGCCTTCGTAAGGACGAGCGGTCAACAAAGGCTTTCCCACATTCTTCACATTTATGCGGTTTGTCTCCATTGTGTCTTCTCACATGTAATTGGAGGTTTTTGTTACAAGTGAAGGCTTTTCTGCATTCTTTACATTTATAGGGTTTCTCTCCAGTATGATTCCTTTCATGTATTTGTAAGTTACTGTGATCTTTATAGGTTTTACCACACTGTTTACATTCATAAGGTTTCTCCCCAGTATGAGTTCTTTCGTGTCTTTGATACAAACTAAGGCAAGTGAATGCTTTCCCACACTGCTGACACTGATAAGGAGTGTTTCCAGTGTGCATTTTCATGTGTCCTTTGAGGGAGCAGGGATAACTATAGGCTTTACCACAATGTTTACATTCATAGGATTTCTTCCCAGTGTGAAACTTTTTGTGTATCTCTAAGGAACTGTAATATCTGAAGGCTTTTCCACATTCCTTACATTCATAGGGCTTTTCTGCTGTGTGAGTCATTTCATGTGGTTCTAAGGATCTGAAATATTTAAAGGCCTTCCCACATATCCTACATTCATAGGGTTTCTCTTCATTGTGAGTTCTTTCATGTCGTTGAAGACAGCTGGGGTACATGAATGCTTTATTACACTTTTTACACTGATAGGTCCTCTCTGCAGTGTGATACCTTTCGTGATTTCGGTATGACCTGAGGAGAGTGAATGCTTTCCCACACTGCTGACACTCATAAGGAGTGTTTCCAGTGTGCATTTTCATGTGTCCTTTGAGGGAGCTGGGATAACTATAGGCTTTACCACAATGTTTACATTCATAGGATTTCTCTCCGGTGTGAAACCTTTTGTGTATTTCTAAGGAACTGTGGTGTCTGAATGCTCTTCCACACTCCTTACATTCATAGGGCTTTTCTGTTGTGTGAGTCATTTTGTGTGGTTCTAAAGACTTGAAATATTTGAAGGCCTTTCCACACATCCTACATTCATACGGTTTCTCTGCACTGTGACTTTTTTCATGTATTTGAAGTTGACTGGGATGCATGAAGGCTTTACTGCATTTCTTACATGGATAAGGCTTCTCTCCAGTGTGGGCTCTCTCACATGTCTGAAGAGAAGTTGAAGAACTAAAGGTTTTCGCACACACCTTACATCTGTAAGGAGCATCTGCAGTGTGTGTGATCGTGTGTCTCTGAAGGGTTTTGAGCCACATGAAGGTTTTCCCACATTCCACACATTTATAGGGTTTCTCTCCGTTGTGAGTCCTTTCATGATTTTCAAAGCACTGGAGGTAGCTGAAGGCTCTCCCACATATGCCACATTTATATGGCTTCTCTCCATGTTTCTGATACTCAGAAAACTTGTGTCCAGTGTGACATTGGGTGTGCCTGTTACGGGCTGAGCCATCCAGGAAGACTTCGTGGAACATGCTACATTCACATGATTTTCTTCCAGGAAGAGTTTTCTTCTCCAGATTGAGATTTGGAACAAGGTTGGTGTTATCTCCACACTGACCAACATTTTTCCCTTCACAGATTCTCTCTGACATATGTCTTCTGTAAAAAACAAGAAACACATCACTAATGTTTTTTATTAGTGATTTTATATTTATTAGTAAAATATGTGAACTATATTTTTATGATTTATACTAAAAGTGTAGGTTTTGTTTTTCTCAACTTGTTCAAAATTTAATATACTGAAGGCTCTGTAAGACAAGTTTACCCTTGCTATTAATAAAATAGTGACTCTCATATAGAGGGTTTAATAAATGCTGTTTCCTACTCTTTTTTTTAAACACTGATAATTTATGTCATATATAAGAAAGCAATTTGGTGAAACTTTCTAAGATGTAATACATTTAAAGCAGCAGTTGTTTTGGTTGCTTCTTTTTAAAATTTCAAAGATAACTGGTTTTTCACATGAGACACTGCTTTCTCTTGTGAGTATGACTCACCTTCGTTTTCTTTTCTGGTTTTTATACTGATCTTCAATGTCATGATCTTCCCATACTTTACCTAAAATAGCAGACCCAGAAAAACAATTCCAAAGTATTAGAGATTATTTAAAAATTAGTATGTTCTACTTCTATGATGAGTTGTGACTATTTGTCAATGTCCTTTCTTCCCACATTATACATCTTAGAGTATGTTGATGAGTAAAAAACACGTGTGCTCTAATTGACCAAGTGAAAAGAACTTGCCATCCTTACCTACAGAAGCCAAGTTCCTGAAGGTTTCCCGCATCACATCTCTGTAGAGTTTCTTCTGTGAAGGATTCAGTAAAGCCCACTCTTCCAGCGTAAAGATCACAGCCACATCCTCAAGGATCACTGAGTCCTAAAACATTCCATAAATGCATAGAGTAAAATTTGTGGAACTGAAAGCGTGAACATCCATAATCCATTTATAAGAAGGTTACCTATGATCTATTCCCTCCAAACATTTATTATATGTCTTGATCAAAGAAACTTTCTTTCCACACTTACTTCCTCATAAATTTAATACCATCAAGAACACAGAGAAATTGTTTATATATTTTTACGGTGATCACATTACATCATTATTTCTCTAACAGCAGGATACAGCACATGTTGAGAAATGACAAAATCTATACAAATGAAATAAACAATATTATTTTAATAACATCAATGCCTTGTAAAAATTCATTCAGCTCCTTTCTTATTATTAATAATGTACAGCACTCCTAAGTTAGAATGTGAAATCTGTATTCAATGAATAATATTTACTTAAGAAATTAAAGCTTTCTGACCACCAAATATAAGACAAGCCCGTGTGGTCTTTGGTAACCCAAGTTCTAACAAGGTGCCGAGGCTGTGTCTCACTCAAGTCCTCGAGGACACAACAAGTTGTCAGACGCATCTGGCTGAATAAAAATATTCTATGGAGAAGTATTGCTTTTACCTTGTGTAATATTTACCAGTTTCAGTTCTTCTTTTCTTTCTGTATGATTCGATGAGCTAAAATGTTAATCGTGTGCAATTTAACACAAGGGCACTCTCTGAGATACGTGTTGTTAGGTGAATTTGTCATTGTAGGAATATCATACAGTGTACATGCATGAACTTCGATGGTAGGCAGAGCCTCCCATGTTCCTAAGCTATGTGGTTTCATAGATTGTTCCTAGGTTATAAGCCTGTACAGCATATTACTGTACTGAACACTGTAGGCAACTATAATACAAGAGTAATTAGTGTATCTAGATAGTGCCTTCCCTTCTGTCAGTTCTAAGTTCCCCTGTTGACTAAAGGAGCATGACATAGGACTTCCAGTCAAGATGATGGCATAGGCAGACATGGCTCACCTCTTCACACAACCACATCAAAATTACAACCAAAATAGACAACCATCACTCAGGACCATCAGAAATCTAATTGAATGGATGACTGACAACTATGGAATTAAAGAAACCACATCCATCCAGACTGGTAGGAAGGGCACAGACATGGAACAGGCTGGTCCCATGCCCACATGTGTGGTGGATAAAAATTCAGGAGGGATATCTTGGGGGCGAGGAGTCCCAGCCCCATACCAGAACCCCAAGCTGGGTGGAGAGGGACAAAGTGGGGGGAGGGGAAATGAGAACAACTGTAAAAGCATAATCAACAAAATGTAATTAAGGGGAAAAAGGAGCATGATATCAACCCTTGAGCATAGAAATCCCTCAGATAATGACACCACACATTGCCAATAGGGTATGAAAGCGTTGATGACTTCCACAACAGGGGTCTCTGGGAAGAGAAAGGCAGGCCTCTCAAGCAGGCATGAAATAGCTTGAGAGAGCAAGATATGGTACATGGATTTGTTTTATTGAGTAGAAAGTCAACTAAGGTGAGAGTTCATACGCAAGGATGGAGCTAGCATGTAGTCAACCTCTTACTACCCTATAGGATGGAGCACTAAGGCTCTCTTGTTGCCACGGATGCACATGAAGACAAGGAGAAAATAAATTATGAAGTATTAAGGATGTAAGCAATCATCAATGATTGGAATCAAAGACTTTGAATTTCTGATCCAGAACATAAATAACTTAGAAGACATCATTCCCCTGTTCACAGAAAAAAAGCACAAAAATTGGAAATTAACTTGTATTCTTAATCCATGAGATAATTTAGGGCACAGGGCAACCTGGTGTTTCCAAACTTTGGAAAGAGAAAAAATGTACACAGTATTTTGAAGTATGGCCCAAATATTTTGTTCTAAACATAAGCATTACTTTAAAAAATCTATCTTGGTGAAGAATAACGCAGAAACAACAGAGAACAAACAAGAACACAATATCCATAAACCCTCGGCAAACCAGCTTTCAACAGGAAATTTGAAAACGCATCATGAGAATGCCTTTTTTAAAAAAAGGGAGAAAGAAACAAGTCAGTGCAGTACCAATTAATTTTCATAAAATTAGTAACAGACAGCAAACTGTCAATGCAAAAAGTTCATGTTACACTAAACATGAGAAATGACAAAAATGCACACCCATACTTCACACTGAATTGGAAAAAAAATCAAAGGCAAATACAATCTATTGAAAGAAGCCAGAGGACAAAATACCTTACATATAGAAAATAAAATTTAGAACTAAATCTAGAATGTCACTTCATGAAATATGCTAGCAAGACAGCAGTAAAATGATACATTTAAATTTTGAAAGAAAAAATATATATAAATTTTGAAAGAAAAAATTTTCCTAGAATTCTGTCTCAAGCAAAATTATCCTTCAAAAATAAAGGAAAGAATGTTCTGAGATAAGAAATGAGAAAATTTGTCATGAGTACACCTACTTTAAAGGAAAATTCAAGGCCTGGCTGGTGTGGTTCAGTGGACTGAGTGCCAGTCTGCAAACCAAAGGGTTGCTGGTTGGATTCCCAATCAGGGCACATGCCTGGGTTGCAGGCCAGGTCACCAGTAGGGGTGTGAGTGAGGCAACCACACATTGATGTTTCTCTCTCTCTCTTTCTCCCTCCCCTCCCCTCTCTCTAAAAATAAATAAATAAAATATTCTTAAAAATAAAAAGTCAAGAATTCATCAAAAAGAACATAAATGATTACATTTGTCAACTAAAAATGAATGAAAGTTAAATATCTTTTGTTTTCCTTACCATAATTAATGTAACAGATGACATATTGTTTAAAACAATATAGACTTAAATTTTAAATAGTGATAAAAGGTCAATTCCCCAAGAAGAGATTGCAATTCTTCATATGCACATGATAACAGAGAATCAAACTATGTAAGATAAAAAGAATTTTAAAAGACATAGATAAAAGCACTAGTATAGCTATCAACTTCAACAACCCCTTACTATGAATTATAAATTTTAGCAGAAAGAACAACACCAAGGAGAGAGATAAACTCAATTATGCCATGTAACAAATGGATTTAATTGTAATCTATGAAATACTTCATCTGATAAGAGCAGAATACTCATTCTTCTCAAGTTCACATGGTACATTCACCAAGACAGAACACTTCTTGAGACATAAACCCACCTTAACAAATTTGAAAGAATGGCATCATACAAAATATGCTCTTACATCACAGAGGCATTCCTCTAGAAATCAATAACAGGATAGCTGGAAAATTCCCAAATGTGTGGTCATTCAAAAAGATTCTTCTGAATAACATACAGAAATTTTTTAAAAGTCTCAAGAGAAATAAAAAATTATTTTGTGTTGGGAACTGCCCTGCCTGGTTTCAGAAGCCATAACCCCCGTGGCTAAGGCTGAGTAAAGGACCTTTGTCGGGAGTGGACAAACAGCTGACCTTTGACACAGCTGGGTCGAGTGAGACACGTCTGCACAGCAGAAGTGGCTGTGGCCAGGTCTCCTGACTATCTCTTCCCATATGCCTGTCCCTATTAGCATCAGGTGGTGAGATTTTTGGACACCTGTGCTTTATAACAAAAAATTCTGCATGCCTCTAATTCTGCTTGAAATGACTTGTTAACCACAGAACAGAGACCCCTAGCAACCCTAATGTTGCCTGTTTCCCTCACCTGGAAAGTTAAGGATAGAATTAAACTATGGGCAGACTAGCTGCCAAAATGCTGGAGGAGGCAGTTGCTAGGAATGTTTAAGGAGTCACCATTCAAAAGCTCAAGATTTATTAGAACCACTACCTTTCCCATGCCCTGAGCAGGAGCAGTTATTAATGGGACCAGGTAAATAGAGGAGGAAGGACTTTTAACTTAAATATAATAATCTTAGTAAATGGAAACAAAATATGGGCCTCCCTAGATATGTAGTTAATAGATCTAGGCAAAAAATAATTTATTTAATTTAAACCATCTAATTTCTATAAACAATAACTAATTTTTAAATCACTCTTTGTACCCCCTTATTTTAGACCAATCTTTAAAACTTAGTAGATATTTAATTATAATCAGCATTTGAAAGTCTGTGCTCATATGGCTTCTTTAGCTATCTGATTAATAACCCTCTTGGTCAAAATAACCTTTGTTTAATATGCTTGATCTGTGGGACTTCCTTTACTTTTCAGTTATTTCTTTGCTTAACATAATTAATCTGTAAAATCTTCTGTACTTTTCAAAGTTATTTCTATGGTAATCGTTTCTGTTTTAATAGTCATATTATGTATTAAATATTGTATAACCTACCCTATAAAAATAAAGATTGATTTTTCCCGGAGAGTCAGTTAGGTCTGAAGAGCCTGGCTGTCCTCTGGCACCTCACCCAATGTCTTGTTTTGCCTGAGCCGTTCCTCCTTCGGGGACCCTAAGACCCGCCAAGATTGGACCCTGGCAGATCCTGGGACCATAAGCCACTTAGGAGACAAAGCTTATCTTCCTTGTAGGAGCACCACCTCTGCCCCCTTTCTCTTCACCCTGCTTGGCCCTGGGCAGATGACTGATTAGCCAATGACGAGTAAGATTACTCAAAAGAAGGACAACCTAAGACAGGCATGGTCTTGAAGGGGCCCCCAGGGAAGGACTTGGGGGGCTATAGAAAAAGGGGGTGATAGACCCTTGCCCCTCAGCTTTGACATAGCCTGACTCCTCATTCTGTCTGCAAGAAGTCTCCTAATCTCTTGGCTGCCTTACTTCCCCTGCCCGACTTAAGCCTGAAACAATGCCTTAAGCCTGAAACAATGCTGGAGGTGGGTGGGGCCCTGTGCTGGAAAGGGCTGGTTCCCTAGGGCAATCAGGTCTAAGAAAGAATGCATAAAATCCTATGAAACCTACTTTGCTAATACTCTCAATTTAAATGATAAGGGTCCAAGCAGGAAGTGAGTTTGTTCCCCAAAGTTTTATGGGCCTTTAACTACCTGACCCTGACTCAGAACAAGCCATCAGAGTTCTTTGAATGTTATCTATTGTTTAATCATTTCTGCCTGAAAATGATTGATGAGCTTTACCTATACACCCTGTATTCCTATGCAAATCGAACTCAATAAAAGCCTGTCAAGGCAAGGGTTGAGGCACTGTCCTCTTGAGAGGGTGGCCGAGGCACTCAGAGGCTTTTTCCTTTCATGAGAGAGAAGCCACACCGTCCCTTTTCCTCCACAGGACTCAGTAATCCATGTGAATTTGTCTTGTCTCATCCATAATGCCACGGACCCCAGGAGCCGGGATCCATGTCAATTTTGAACTCCACAAAATGAAGAGACAACATCAAAAGTTGTGGGATACAGCAAAAGTAATACCCAAAAAGAAATTTGTACCACTAAAGATATACACTAGCAAAAGCAAAGATCTATAATATTTAATGTGAGCATCCAACTGAGAAAGTTATAATTTATACTGGGTTATCTTAACATTACTAATGGTAGGGACCACTCAGTACAATTTTGTTAAAGCCAATTTGGAAGTTGTGAAGACTTGATTTAATTAAATTATAATTAATGAATTATCAGTTCAGAGCTTTCCTGATCACTACAGATATTTTTGAAGAATGGGTCTTATGACCATAAGTCAAGGCAGACTTTTGATTTTTACATGAGGTAAACCTTTCTCCTCCATTTTATTTCAGTAAGTCCCCTATACCTTGGGGTACCTTGCTTTAATTTATTGAGATCCCAGATATAACTGTAACTTGAGACCAAGCATTGAGAATTCCATTAAATGTTGCATATTACTGCATTACAAAACATGGTTAACAATTCAAAATTATTTTTATCATTTAAAAAACATTTTATTTATTTACTTATAGAGAGAGGGGAAGGGAGGAAGAAAAAGAGGGAGAGAAACATCAATGTGAGAGAGAAACATCAGTTAGTTGGCTCTTACACACGCCCCAACTGGGGACCAAACCCACAGCCCAGGCCTGTGACCCAATCTGGAATCAACCAGCAATGCTTCTCTTCGAAGAACAGTGCTCAACCAACTGAGCCACACAGGTCAGGGCCAAAATTATTTTTAGAGACTCAACATCCAAAGAGTGACCTTTAATCATTTTTATTTAATTCTAATTAAGTCAAACTCTCTACCATTTTCAATATCTTTTCTCCTCTTGCTCCTTTGCTCAAGTCCTTACCTGCTTTATATTTTAGGTACTAGGAAAATATCAGAGGATTGTGCAGTCTCTCTGGCCTGGTATCCATTAAAGTTTTCCTTCAGAGGGCCAAATCAGCATCATCAGGATTAGAAGCCTCACCTATGAAAATGATTGCTATATAGGACTTAAGGACCTGGGGCCTGAATCCTACTGCTGTGCCACAGACATGCTATAAATGTTGTCCCAATAACCAGAGAGTCAGGATCTGTGTTGCAGTAGAAACAGAGCCAGCAGAGGTACTTAAGGGTCCTGCTAAACTCTCTGGTATTAGGAGAGTGAACTGAGCCCACTGTCAATGAGCTGCTTTTCCCAGTCTCTTCTCTTTCTCTCCCTGAAATAACTTCTCTTTAAGATGTGACCATCAGATAGGCATACCTTACTCACACCATACAATATTTCTTTGGCCACTAAGATTCCTCTCCTGCTATCTGGGCAACCCCCAGCCTCTGTCACAGCCTCACTCTGAGGAAAGGCAATATTCAACATAAGCATCCCGCCCAGGATAATTTTAAAATTACACCATTCTAACAGTACTACTCCCAAAGGTAGATCCAACCTTGCCACATGTGGCAGTCATCATCAGCTTGCACTGTACCTTGCACTGTACCGAGTGACTCCAACAACGGTACACACAACAGCAAGCCTTGGCTCTCATCATAGACCCTTCTAATCAACTCAGGTCTGGTAACTGTAGCAGCTGACCCTGGCTAAAATCACTGTTTCCCAACCCACAACCTGCATCTAGCCTCAGCCCACAGCCAGCCACTCCAAAGAGGCTTCAGAGTTGGCATACTTGGAAACCAGCTTTGTCTCATGGGAGTGCCACACCCAAGTTACCCCATAAGGGACACACTGAGGGGGAGACTCAGTTAGCACCAGACCTCCCTAGCAGCTGCTGCTCCACTGGGGCCAAGCCCCACACAGCAGATTGTGCACATTAATCATGACCAGTTTTATCAGCTAGTCAGCATAAAAAAAGTCCCACTCACGGTAGTACCTACACCAATCCCCGCCAAACTAAGACAGAAAGGCACATAGAACCCACCCAGGAGACACTAGTAGAGCACCTGTCTCTGGTGGCCAATGCGGATTGTGCCAGGGGGCCCATATAACACTTTCAACATAAAACCACTCTTTTAAAAATGGGAGACATAATTGATCTACATAATGCATAGAAACAGAAACATAAGCAAAATGAGACAATGGCATACTTTTCCAAATTAAAGAAAAGGAAAAAGCTCCAGAAAATGAACTAAATGAAACAGAAACAACCAATCTACTAAAGAATTCAAAGCAATGGACATAAAAATACTCAACAAAATCATGGTAGAATAGATGAATGCAGTGAGAATGCTCACAAAGAGATAAAAAACATAAGAAAGACACTATTGGAACTGAAGAATACAATAACTGAAATTGAAAAAAAAATACTAGAGGGAATCAAGAACAGATTAGATGATACAGAAAAACAAATCAGTGATCTGGAAGACAAGATACTGGAACTCATACAATCAAAATAGTAAAAAGATAAAAAGAATGTTAAAGAACAAAGATAGTTTAAGAGAACCTTGAAACAACATCAAGCATACTAATATTTGCATCATAGGGGTTACAGAAGGAGAAGGGAGAAAAAGACAGTGAACCTATGTGAAGAAATATTGGCTAAAAATGTCCCTAACCTGGTGAAGAAAACTGACATTTAAGTCAGGAGGTACAGAAAACTTTAAATAAGAGAAGGCCAAAGACACCCATAACAAGATACAATACAATTAAAATGCCAAAAGTTAGAGACAAAACAGAATCTCCTTTCTTTACGCCAAGACCTTGCCACCAGAACAGTGTCATGAGGATCACTGCTAAATCTAAGCCCAAGTAAGTACAATCCAAGACAAAAGAGAAGTTGCAACCAACATAACAGAAATACAAAGGATCCTAGTGTATACTATGAACTATACACCAACAAACTGGACAACCTAAAAGGATAAATTCTTAGAAATATACAATTGTCCAAAAAATAACCAGAATGATATAGACGATCTAAACATTACGATTACTAGTAACAAAATCAAACATGTAGTATTAAAAAAAAACTCCTCCAATGAATTCTACTACTTTTAAAGAATACCTATACTTCTTAAACTATTTCAAGAAATTGAAGATAAAAATACTCTGCTAAATTTATTCTACAAAGACTGCAATACCCTGATATCAAAACTAAAGATAATACAAAAAAACCACAAACTTATATGTCTGAGGAACACAGATGCAAAATTCCTCAACATAACATAAAAAAGCCATATATGACAGACCAACAGGCACCATCATACACAACTGTGAAAAGCTAACAGCTTTTTCCCCAAGATCAAGAACAAAACAAAGAAGCCCACACTCATAACTGTAATCAGTGAAGTATTGGAAGTCCTGGACATGGCAACTGGACAAGAAAAAAAAAAATAGAATAAAAGTCATCATAATTGAAAAGGATGAAGTGAAATTGTTGCTATTTGCAGATGATTTAATACTATTTATAGGAAAACCCTAAAAACTATCAAAAAAAACTATGACTAAATAAATTCAGCAAGGTTGCAGGGTACAAAAACATACAGAAACTAAAGGCATTTCTACACACTAATAACAAATGATCAGAAGGTGAAATAAGGAAAACAACATAATTTACAACTGCATAAAAATAACTAGCAATAAATTAAATCAAGGAGGCAAAATGCTCCAAATCTTAAACAATAAGGCATTGATAAAAAATTTGAACACAACAAACATTTATATAAGGATATACCACGCTCATGGATTGGAGGAATTAATATGTTTAAGTGTCTATCCCACCCAAAGCTTCACTGCATCCCTATCAAAATAATAATGGCATTTTTCAAAGAAATAAAACAAATAATTCTAAAATTTATGGAAACACAAAAGACCTCAAATAGTCAAGGAAACACTGAGAAAGAAGAACAAAGCTATAGTATCAGTCTCAATGATTTAATGTATACTACAAAGCTTTAGTGCTCAAACAGTGTGATACTGGCACAAACGCTGATGAAATAGAACAGAATACAAAGCACACAAATTAACCCAAGCTTATATATATGGTTGATTAATCTACAATAAAAGAGGCAGGAATATGCAGTGGGACAAAGACAGTGTCTTCAATCAGTGGTGATAAGAAAACTGAATGGACACATGCAAAAAACTGATCATGAACCACATTCTTACACCATATATAAAAATAAACTCAAAGCAAATTAAAGAATTAAATGTAAAACTTGGAACAATAAAACTCCAAGAAGGACACACAGTCAGTAAGCTCTTTGACACCAGTCTTAACAATATTTTTTGGATGTGTCTCCTCGTAGAAGGACAAGAGCAAAAATAATCAAATGAGAAGACGTCAAACTAAAAAGTTTTTCATTGTGAAAAAAAAATGAACAAAATGAAAAACAGCCCACTGAGTGGGAGAACATATTCAAAAATGATATATCAGATGAGGATTTAAAATAAATACATAAACTCAAAATTTTTTAAATCCGATGAAAAAATGGATAGGTGATAAGAATAGACATTTCTCCAAAACATACAGATAACCAGAGACATGTGAACAGATGCTCATCAATAATCATCAGAGAAATGCAAATCAAACCACAATGAGAAATCACTTCACCCCTACCAGATGGCTACTATAAAAATTCAAAAAACTACAAATATTGGCAAAGACTCAGAGAAAAGGAAACTCATGCACTGTCTATGGGACTGTAACTGGTACAGCCGCTATGGAAAACATTACAAAAATTCCTCAAAAAATTAAAAACAGAACTACTGCACAATCAAGGAATTCCAATTTGGAGTATTTATATGAAGAAAACAAAAACACTAACTCAAAAACATATGCACCCCTATGTTCACTGCAGCATTACCTACAGTAATGGCTAAGCTAGGAAAGCCACCTATGTGTCCAAAGATAGAGGAATGGATCAAGAAGGTTTGACATTTACATATAATGAAACATTGCTCAGTGATAAAAAAAAGTGAATGGAAAGCTTGCCATTTGCAAAACATGGAAGGACCTAGACAACATTAAGCTCAGTGAAATAAGTCAGACAGGCAAAGACAAATACCAAATGTGAAATTCAAAAAAATTAAAATAAACCAAATTAACAAACAAGTCATAGAAACACAGACTCATGGAAACACAAAACTGCTGGCTGCCAGGGAGAATTGGGGCAAAGGGGATGTGTGGAAAAGTTACAGAGAAATAAGAGGTACAGATTTCCAGTTACAAAATAAGTAAGTCAGAGGGATGTAATGTATTGCACAGGGAATACGGTCAGTAAAATCATAAGAACACTGCATGGTGATAGTTCCTAGATGTATTGTGGTTGTCACTACATAAGGTGTCAAATGTCAAATCACTATGTTGTACACTTGAAAATAATATTGTATGTCAAATACACTTTAATAGAAAATAAAAGTCTTTAAATTTTTTATTTTGAAATTAAAAAATTTTAAAGCTTTAAAAAGGTTTTTTTAACAGAATAAAAAATGCCTGTACTTTTGGGAGTGACCATCTGATAGACTTACCTCACAGGGTCTAATTATTCTAGTACCTGACCGAGCCAAACTCATGTCAAGAACTGTTTCAGCCACAATTTCACTCAAAGACACATATAGGTTCCAGTCCAGACATGGACCCAAAACCACTATAAGGAAGGCCCCATGTCCATACTCAGGCCCCCAAAAGACAATGAATTATCAAAACTTAAAACTCAGAGTGCCATGCACGTAGAACCCAGGCTTGGCAGTGTCAACAACGTAACACAGGCAGCATGGCGCACAGGAGAAGCACCCCAGAAAGGAACAGTTCATAGTCCCTAACTGTCTGAGGTTTCTCATCAAGCTGCCCAGATAAGAAGTGCTTGGGGAAACGTGAGGGTTGAGGCTTAGGTGTTCAGGAAACAAACATCCAACTTGGATCCACAGTACTCATGACAAGAGCAAACACCAGTAAAAAATATATGCATTATAGCACTAGCTTGTTTTTATGTAAAGAAACACTAACAGAAAATTCTACAAATAATCAAAATTGGTTATTTCATCAGGGTGGCTACAGTAAAAGGCTGGGACTATACTAGGATATGCAGGCAGCAAGTCTTCTTAAGTTAGTTACCTAACTTAGGTATTTCCATGTATTATTTATTTACAACAAAGATATTTATATATGACATATTTTCTAATCACTAACCACCATATTTAACATTTACATTTTAAAATTAATTTAACTTTTTTGCCCTTGGCTGATGTGGCTCAGTGGATTGAGTGCCAGCCTGCAAACCAAAAAAGGCCGCCTGTTCGATTCCCAGTCAGGGCATGTGCCTGGGTTGTGGGCCAACCCAGGGAGCATAAGAGAGGCAACCACACACTGATGTTTCTCTCCCTCTCTTTCTCCCTTCCCCTCTCTAAAAATAAATAAATTAAATCTTTAAAAATGAAATTAATTTAACTTTTCCACAAAGAAAACCACTCCCAAATTCAATCTTTTAATCATTTAAGAATACACTACTGCAGAGCATCAGAATCTTCCAAATCTTTCTGATAAAAACAAATGAGGTACATTCTAATATATTTAACTCTGAAGATAGTTATATAATGACTACCTGCATTAGGGGTTTGTAATTAAACTCCTCCCCCAAAATGAATTAGAAATTCCAAAGATTTCCATGTTTTGAAGTGTTTTCCTAAAATCAAAGAATATAGAAATTCAATATAGAAATTGCTTTTCCTTATATCCATTTAGATAGGAATTCATTTGCCTTAAAATTAGTATAACCTTTTAATAGTCAAACTTTTCTAGAGATATAAACATATAAATAATAACCAAAAAAATGGAAAAAGCATCTGAGATACTTATCTCACATCTTTTGGTTCTCTTGCCTAAATAGAACCAAAATTCTATCAAGAACCAAAATTCTATCAATTATAGAATTCCCTTGTTTTACATGGTGTCTCTCAACTTACATACTAAAAGCCCAAATGCTAAGGTAAACTAAAAGAAAAGAGCTGTAATATTCAATGGAGAAAAAAAAAATCCAAAGAAAAGAAACCCAGATCTTGGAATCAAAATACATCAGTCTGCTTCCCTAGAGGTCAGAAGGAAAACCCATGTTAAAAAAATTGAATCTATTCCCGATGTGAATGAAAAGGGTCCTGGGCAAAGCTCAGTGAGGAAAGTCACCTCACTGGTGATCCTGTGATCTGATCATAAATTTGTAACTGGGTGTGTCAGGAAGGGTCATCCAGCCTCAGGCCTCATAGCCCTACTACAAGCTTAGAAGACCTTTGAAATGTGAGAGGTCTTTTTCAGACCCCTGAGCTGTAACGACCCTCAAGGGAGCACATCATCTTAATCAGTGTCCTGTAATCCAGTCCTGGCCTTGCAGTCTTTCACCTTCATGTAATCTTCTTTGTGTTCCCTCCTTAATATCAAAAGTGGTAAAAGAACTGCAAACTGTCATTCTCAGGAGCAATTTCTAGTCTGTTGGGATCTTGCTTCCAGGCCTATCCTGGGTTTAAGTCAAACAAATTATTTTTCCACAACTTTGGATGTTTTTATGTTAACACCAGATTTGGGGTTCAGACAACCCCAGCTGAGACAAAACGCCCAGAGCAGGTCAGTGGGTGGGGAAGGAGGGCGGGGACACCTGAGCAGGCCCAGGATCTCCTCTCGGAGCTCCACCCACCCTCCCTGTCCTGTAAGCAACGAAGCGCTCCCTCCCCCAGGCATCCACTCTCACAGTAAGGAAACTCCAGCCTGTTTTAGTTTAAGATTCTGACCCAAATTACACCCCAATTTCATGAACCATTGGTCCATGAGATAAAACACCTGATGTTCACACTTCCTCGATGTGCACAAACTATAATCTGAATGCAAAACAACAAAATCTAAAGCCTAAAAAGCCATAACTATGACCTCAGAAAGGGCATCATCACTAACCCCCTTTCCCACCTCTGTCTGCGCTGTTTCCCATTCCCCAGATGCCTTGCATGCCCAACTTTCCAGGCTCCGTGGCCTTTCTCAGTTCTGCAAGACAAAGCCCTGGAATTATATATTAAAACTCCGAAAATAAAACTAACATTAGAAATCTACTATACATGCTCCGAAAGAGTGAAAGAATTCTACAAAAATAGAACTGAAGCACTGCAATATTTTAATTTTTTCTGAGTTCACACCCTTCGTGTCTGTTTGGAACTATTTTATGCTGTCTTTCAAGCTCTATTAATTACCTTTACCCTTATTGAAAATAAATGATGCTTAAATTACTAAATGTTTTCAGTGAGAAAGCCAGGGAGGGGCAGTGCTGACAGGGGAGAACAGCCAGGAAAGTTTCCAAAGAAAGAATCTTGACCCGAAGGACTTCCCCGAGGATGTCTGTGCCCAGGAGAGGTCCTAGGGGACGACCAACTAAGATCTCATCCATGTCTTCCAGATAGTTATTGTCGCTTTCCTCTCGTGTAAAATATCCACAACAAAGATAAATTGTTAAAAATTACTTCTTTTTTATTAGTATTTACTATTTTTTGAAAAGTCAAATTGTGACTCCAAGACCTATACATGGCATTGAGAATTTGAGGAGGGATTTGGAAATTTGGAGATGTATTGCCATTTCTAGGAACAATCAGCGTGGGAGAACAGGATGTTGGATTTGAGAAATGCTTCCCAAATAGTTCGAAAACTCTGGGTGGGGAAAACTGTTATCCCAGAGGTTAAAAGAAGACCGCAGCTCCTCCGGCTTAGGAATCCCGGAAACCAAGTCGGAGCCGGGTCCAGGTCGCTCTCGCGTCCGCAACCTCCACTCTTGATCACCTTGATCACGGGGAAGACGGGTCGTGCCTCGGACGTTTCCAAGGGGCCCCTCGTCCCCAGCATAGGACCCCAGCCAGGCACACTCACCATTTCCCAGTTTCTGGGATCTCCCTGCATGGTCCCTTCCGCTCCCGCGGCGGGCACCAGTCACAGCAGGACTGACGTTGCAGCAGAGGCGCCTACACCGTTTATGCCCGGTTGAGACTCGACCCAAGGAAGCCAGGAAAGTCCACAGGTTTGTTGAGCTGCCACCTGCCCTGCTCCGCCCCTGATTGGACAATTCTCAAGGACCCACCCCCTATATTCCTTGAGCGACAACTGAAGAAACGGCTCAGATGGCTAAGCAGAACCAGCTTCCGCTAGTGGGCGGGATCATCCTCTTCAGGGACGTTTCCTTTTTTTTTTTAAATCAACATACGAACTAACAAAAGTCAAAGGTATAGTCAAACACACACTTTTATTAGGAGAAAAAGTGACTAGAAGGAATTTTATGTTAAACACCTTACAGTAACCTACTTGGCAGCTGCAGTTAACTGATCTCTGTTGCTGTGAATACAGCTCACGCACAGGTATGAACGATTTGTATATTTTTTCAAATACCCACTGAACACTACCATATATTAAATTTGGAAAAGAATGTAATTGACGATCCCCAGGTATACTTCAATTTTGTTGATCTTTTGGACGAGGTCGTGTAAAGAGACAGGTATGTGTTTTTGGCTCATCAATCATGCCATGAACCCAGCACAGCCTGTTGGACACCGAGTCTCCTCCACCCCTCTTCAGACATCGGACGGCTTTGGGGTAGTTGTTTGCAAAAGTTCTTTGCGTGACATTACATTCCTGTCCTCATTGTGTTCGTGGAAGTATTTAAGCACTAGATCTGCTTGTGCCCTATTTGCGTTTGTTGGGGTTTGGGAGTTGCCTCGGGGCAGAAAGAGCAGGCTCAGCTATCAAAGATTCTCCTAGCGCCAAGACAAGGACTGGACTGTGACCAACCCTAGGATCGTTTGCTTTTAAACAAAACTTCTTCCTGACTCTAAAGAAATAGTGATGTATTCCTGCAGCTTATTCTGAATGGGGACACAGATGCGCATAGGGAATTCCAGATGTTGTAATGCTCTTCTCCTCAGCAAAAGGGCCCACCCAGACCAAGCCAGACTGGTACCAGAGGGAGGGAAGTCCTCCGTGGGTCAGAGGGTGGCAAACACACTTAGAAATGTTAACCCTACGCACACTCCTGCAGGGTCCTCGGCGATACATCTGGCCTTTCTTCCATTCCTGTCTCACTCTCCCCACTCCATCACTTCTGTCTGCCAGGATCACTTCAAAATAAACTACATTTATCCCCCTCCCCCACACACAAAAAGTGTCTATGGCTTGGAAAGACGTTCATGATATATTGCTAAATTAAAAGGAAGTGTGAGCCCTGGCCAGTCTGGCTCTACTGGTTGGGCGTAGTTCTGCAAACCAAAAGGTAGCAACTTCAATTCCTGGTCAGGGTACACATCTGGGTTGAGGTTCTGTCCCTGGTGCATGGGAAGGGCAACCCGGTCAATGTTTCTCTCTCATATTGATGTCTCCCTCTCTTTCTCCCTTCCTTCCCCTCTAAATAAATATATATTTTAAAAAAATAATAACTGTGAAACAAAAAATGTTTACAAACACTTAAAAATGACTTTACCATATACAATAAAGAGTCTGGCTCAATTCTGATGTTTGTTGACAGTGTTTAGACTTCCACCCAGCCCATCTCCACCTCCACACCTGTGGAGGTATTTTAGCTAGAGGCCCATGGCTTCCCAAACATTTGGATCTGGTGGAAAACTTGAACCGGGCAGAGCCACATGGACACAGGCACTCTTCTGTGGACAATCATAAGCTTGAGCTGCGTTCAGTAAAACTTACAGGTGTGCATTTTAAAGTAGGGGACATTTATTTTTCATAATTTTTGAGTGTGTGCCTAGAGATTTTGTAGTGTAAATGGTTATGATATCAGTAAGGCAACTGAATTTCTATTTTCACCAACATAAAAACAATAAAAGATTTTGGAAAATGGGATTATGTGAAAACTCATTGGTTCAAAACTTCTAGTTATTTATACATTTGGGTTTTTTTTTCTGTTCATTGAGTTTTTAATTCTAAAAATTTACACACCAAATTATTGTACACCAAAATGTTAATGATCATTGCCTTTCAGTGGAGGGTTATCAGTAACATTTTTTATGTTTCTACCTTGCACATAATTATTTATATATTTGAATAACTTTATTGAAGTATAATAGCCATGCCATATAATGCATCCCTTTAATGTGTACAGTTCAGTAGAAACACAGTATGGGAATAGCTAAAACAAAAAAAGACAAAAATAAAAAAACCAGTGTAGTCCCAATCACTGAAATTTTCCAAAAATTCAAGACAGAAAACTGTTAATCGAGGAAGCTCACATGACACTAAACATAATAAACAACAAAACAACACAAAAATCACACAGGATTTGCTCTCACATCACAGAGTCATTAATCTAGGAACCAATAACAGGACAGCTGGAAAATCTCAAATTTGTGGTCATACAACAAGACACTTTTAAATAATATATGGAATTCAAAAAGAAGTCTCAAGAGAAATTTAAAAAGTTACTTTGAACTCCATAAGAGAAAAATACATCAAAATTTGTGAGACACCACAAAGGCTATAATGCCCAGTGTTTCTTTATGTCACCAAATATACCAGCAAAGAAAAAACCTATAGTCATTAATATGAATACCCAACATAGAAAATTATAAAAGAGAAAGCTAATTAAACCCAAAGTAAGCAATATAAAATAGAAATCAAAAAAGTAATTGATGTAATTGTGGGAGGTTGATTTAAAAGTTAAAAGAAAAATAACAGTTTCTTTGACAGAATGAATAAATAAACAGCTACTAAATATAACTAAGAAAAGAGGGAAGGGATTACAATATAAAGGAATTACAGGAGTAATTACAATATAAAGCCATCACCCACATGGGTAACTCCACGAGGTGTGAGAAGTGGTCACTGAAGCTTTATAATGAAAGAGTCTTTGAGGACATGACCAGGTGTACCTGCTGTGTGACAATTTAAACATTCTGGAGTCTGCTGCTCTAGGGGTATGCACTCATTGGTTGTTTCTTGTATGTGCCCCGACCAGGGATCAAACCCACAACCTTGGGTATTGGGATGATGCTCCAACCAAAGTTGGCAGTTTGCACAGCACAAATAGACTTAAGCATATTTGTAAACAAGGAATATGTTGCAGCACAAACACACAAAAAGTCATCTAGATAACATGGGGGATTCTGAGAGTACTGTAGTTATTTCTTCATGATGTCAAAAAGGTTGTGGCATGTTGTTCATTAAAATAGTTATTTTTAAAAAAAGTAACCAGGGCATCAGGACCTCACATGTTTTGGGCAATGGTCCATCTCCCTTTTGCAAGTCCCTTTTTTTCAACATATGCATGTCCTAAATATCAAAAGACTGTCCACAATTGAGAATGTCATGAATGTGATGTCATACCTGTTCTGGAGCAAGGCAAATGCAGTTCAGATCTTACCTACAGAGACTGGGTGTAGCAGCAATGGTGTTGAGGTTCCCTGAGGGTAACCAGGTAAAGCTATGTCATGTCCCTTCTTAAGGTGAAGCCCAACTGTGCTAAACAGGCTGTTAAAATAGGTATTCAACAGGACAGGCTTATCCAAATATATCATAGCAGAATATGTACCAGTTGCTTAGTAGATGGAGTCAGTAATTTTCATAATGTTAGAAAATAGAAATACAAATTTATTTGGTAAAAGCACTACGTCAAGATTGAAGGGATCCAGTGTGAGGAGTCATTCATTCTTTCTAGGTTTAAAAACAGGCAAAAATTCATCTGTTCAAAGTATAACTGGAGAAAATTACTTCCTTTCAAAATTTTTATTTATTGATTTGAGGGAGAAAGAGTGAGAGATTTGTTCTTCCACTTGCTTATGCATTCATTGGTTGTTTCTTGTATGTGCCCCGACCATGGATCAAACCCACAACCTGGGGTATCGGGATGATGCTCCAACCAACTGAACTACCCAACCAGAGCTGAGAAAAATCACTTCTTTTTATCAAGTTACTTATAACAGTTTTCAATTCTTGAAGGCCATGTTTAATTTACACTGGGCCATACTAATTAACATTACTAAATGGTAAGGACCATAGAGTCTCATTTTGTGAAGCCAATTTAAAGTGGTAGACTTAATTTAATCAAATTTTAATTTAGACAGTATTGTTTCAGAGCTCTCTTGCTCACTAAGGATATTTTAAGAGAGTGGGTTATATGACCATAAGCCAGTCAAAGCAGACTCTTGATGTTTAAAATAAAGTATAACTCTTTCTCCTCCATATTAATTCAGAAATTCCCCTAAGATCACAGGGTACCCTGCTTCAATTTATTGAGATCCCAGTTATAACTTGAGACCCAACATTGAATTGTATGAAAGATTGTGTATTACTATGTAACACAAGATGGTTAACAAGTCAAAATTATTCTTAGAGACTCAAAATCCAAAAAGTGCCCTTTATTTTTTTTTTAATCTGTAAATTCTTTCTGTATAGTTTGGATTTTCAATTGGAGCAAATTGTTTATCTTTTTAATTCTTGTTTCTTTTCTCATGCTGTTGTCTATTTTTTTTTATTTTTTGCCACTATATAAATATCAAGGGAGTGTGTAATCTGCCAACTCTGCTACTCAAAATCTTTTTCCTCCAAGGGTCTCAAATCACTAACACAAGGTTTAGAGGCCTCTACTATGGAAATAACTACTGCATAGGATTTAAGGACCCTGGGCTTGAGTCTAGTTCAAACTAATCCCATTGCTGTGCCACAGACTGTAAATGTTGTCCCCCAAAACAGAGGCAGGATCTGTGTTGCAGTAGATGCAGAGCTGGCAGCAGCAGAGGCAATTAAGGGCTCTGGTGAGATCTCTGGTATTAGCAGAGTGCACTGAGCCCACTATCTATTTGCTGCTTTTCCTGAGCTCTTCTCTTTCTTCCTCTGAAATAACTGCTATTTAAAAGGTAACCATTAGATAGGTGTACCTCATTCACAAAATACATCTTCCTCATTTCCTCCTATGACTCTCCTCCTACTGCCAAGGCAACCCCAGCATCTATGACTCTTAAGGTTTTTGCAGGTTCCAGGAAAGACATCTACTGAAGATCATTTTAAAGTCATATCACGCTAATAGTACTACTCCCAAAGGTAGATTCAGCCTCACTGCTTGTGGCAGTCATCATCAGCTTGCAACACACCTTGTTCCAAGCAGCTCCAACAATGGTACACACAGCTGCCAGTCTTCGCTCTCCTTGTGGTCCCTCCTATGTGGCCTTAGACCTGACACATGCAGCTGCTGACCCAAGACACCAGAAAATGAACTAAAGAAACAGAAACAGGCAATCTACCAAATAAAGAATTCAAAGCAATGATTATAAAAATACTCAACAAAATCATAGAAGAATAGATAAACTCAATGAGAATGCCAACAAAGAGATAGAAAATATAAGAAAAAAACAATCAGAACTGAGGAATACAATCATTGAAATGAAGAAAACAATAGAGGCATTCAACATCAGATTGGATGATGCAGAATAAAAATCAGCAATCCAGAAGGAAAGACAGTGGGAATTACACAACTGAAACAGAAAAAAAGATAAAGGACTGTTAAATAACAAGAATAGTTTAAGGGACCTGTGAGACATTAAGCATACTAACTTTCACCGCATAGGGCTCCCAGAAGGAGAGACACAGAGAACCTATATGAAGAAATAATTGCTGAAAATGTACCTAACATGATGAAGGAAACAGACATCCAAGTTGGGAGGTGTAGAGAATGCTAAACAAGGGTACCTCAAAGAGGCCCAAACCAAGATACAACATAATTAAAATACCAAAAGTTCAAAATAAAAACAGAATCTCTTTTTTTTACCATATGTTTTGTCATAAAAATAGTGTCGTGAAACTCAATGCTAAATCTAAGCCACAATAGAAAAAGAAAAACTCATAGCAATGTCATTGTCATTAGACATGTAGATTTGAGCAAGTCTACCAGTACTGGCCATCTGACAGTGTAGTGGGATTGACAAAGGAACCATCAAAAGTTTTGAAAAAGAAGCTGTCGAGATAGGGAAGGGCTCTTTCAAGTATGCCTGGGTCTTGAATAAACTGGAAGCTGAAATTTAGTGTGGTTATCACCACAGATATCTCCCTGTAGAAATTCAAGCCCAGCAAGTATTGTGTGACCATCACTGATGCCCCAATACACAGAGACTTTACCAAAAACATGATTACATGCACATTTCAGGCTGAACGTTCTGTCCTGATTGTTGCTCTTGCTAATAGTGAGTTTGAAGCAGCTATCTTCAAGAACAGGCAAACCCGTGAGCATGCCCTTCTGACTTTACACACTGGGTGTAAAACAATTAATAGTGTTAACAAAATGGATTCCACTGATTCACCCTACAGTCAAAAGAGATATGAGGAAATTGTTAAGAAAGTCAGCACCTATATTAAAAACAATTCACTCTAACCCTAACTAGTAGTATTTGTACCAATTTCTGGTTGGAATGATGACAATGTGCTGGAGCCAAGTGCCAATATGCCTTAGTTCAAGGAATGGAACGTCAGCCATAAATATGGAAATTCCAGTGGAACCACTCTGCTTGAAGTGCTGGATTACATCTTGCCACCAACTCATCCAACTGACAAAGACCTTCAATGGCCCTCCAAAATGTCTACAACATTGATTGTATTGATACTGTCCCTGTGGGCCAAGCAGAGACTAGTGTTTTCAAACCTGGCACCATGGTCACCTTTGCTCCAGTTAGCATTACAACTGAAGTATGTTAAAATGCACCATGAAGCGTAGAATGAAGCCCTTCCTGGGGACAATGTGGGCTTCAATGTAAAGAATGTGTCCATCAAAGATGTTCATCATGGCAATGCGGCTGGTGAGAGAAAAAAAATACTTACCATTGGAAGCAGCTGGCTTCACGGCTCAGGAGATTACACTGAACCACTCAGGTGAAATCAGTGCTGGATATGCACTTGTGCTGGATTGTGGAGCTGAAGGAGAAGACTGATCATCACCCTGGAAGAAAGCTGGAAGGTGGCCCGTGGTTTTTGAAATCTGGCGATGCTGCCGTCATTGATATGGTTCCTGGTGAGCCCACGTGTGTTGAGGGCTTCTCTGACTGTCCACTGGGCCATTTTGATGTTCATTCATGACAGGAGACAGACAGTTGCTGTTGGTGTCCTCAAAGTGGTGGGCAAGAAGGCAGCTGGAGCTGAAAAAGTCACCAAATCTGCGAGGAAGCTCAGAAGGCTAAGTAAATATTATCCCCAATACCTGCCACTTCAGGTCTAATAAGGGTGGATGAACTGTCTCAAAACTATGTCTCAGTTGGCTATTTCACGTTTTCTTTTTTAAGTTTAAAAAAAATACCATTTAAAAAGTCAAGCTCTCCTGTATTCCCCGCTCTACACCTCCTGACCACATCAAAGAGACCCGCGTGGTACTGGAGCCCACCACAATGAAGGGGCAGTGTCCCTGACTCCCACACCACCAGATGTGAAGTCAAGCTTCTCCCTACCTGACAGTGTGCCCAGTTCTCCGTGTGGCCCGTGTGCCCACAGAACTAGCACTAATGCAGGGGCCATTTCTCTCCCCTCCAACAGGGGTCCCAGGCTCCGCTTGCCATCCATCCAGGGTAGGGTTTGTGGGGAGGAGGGTCATTACCACAGAGAAGCCCACTTTCCTCCGCCCTTGCCTACCCTCCTAGTGCAGAGCTGCGTCCTTTGCTTTGTGTCTGGTCCCCTCCTCACTTCCATCCAAGGTGGGATTGTTGGGGAGTGGTTTTTATATTATACGCTACAATGCCCTCAGAGGGCATTGGAACGTCAAGGAATGGAACGTCAGCCATAAATATGGAAATTCCAGTGGAACCACTCTGCTTGAAGTGCTGGATTACATCTTGCCACCAACTCATCCAACTGACAAAGACCTTCAATGGCCCTCCAAAATGTCTACAACATTGATTGTATTGATACTGTCCCTGTGGGCCAAGCAGAGACTAGTGTTTTCAAACCTGGCACCATGGTCACCTTTGCTCCAGTCAGCATTACAACTGAAGTATGTTAAAATGCACCATGAAGCGTAGAATGAAGCCCTTCCTGGGGACAATGTGGGCTTCAATGTAAAGAATGTGTCCATCAAAGATGTTCATCATGGCAATGCGGCTGGTGAGAGAAAAAAAATACTTACCATTGGAAGCAGCTGGCTTCATGGCTCAGGAGATTACACTGAACCACTCAGGTGAAATCAGTGCTGGATATGCACTTGTGCTGGATTGTGGAGCTGAAGGAGAAGACTGATCATCACCCTGGAAGAAAGTTGGAAGGTGGGCCACTCCCACGCACAGGCAAGGTCTCCCATTCAACAGAGGGTCTCCCGCCCCTCAATGGTCATCTTCGCAGGCCTAGCAGCTGCAAAGCCCAGCTCTAGGTGAGCTGCGGACCACTTCCCCTGCCCTGTCCTTGGCAAAGAGAGAGCTCAGCAGCCAGAGCGACAGGCGAGGAGCCACCACCCAAACTCTGACAAGGTGACCCGCAGGCCTCCCCACCGAACAGACAGGAGAGAGGAGAGGCCCAGGATTCTGGTTTGGGGACATTTATTATTTAAAAACATCACCCGTGTGCTTTCCCAGGGGCGGAAGAGTCACTGCTGAGCTCCTGGAGGAGAAGGGGCAGTGCAGCCCCCAGCTCCAGGGCCCTGCATCTCTGCCAGCTGAGCGCCCTGCCCAGCCTGACCCGCAGCCCAAGCGGAGGCCCAGGCAGAAGCAGGCCAGAGCTGCCCTCGAAGCCAGCCCCGAGGCAAGCTGCTGCAGCCTCTGGCCCAAGTGGTCCCCACGCGTTCACAGCTGAAGCCGGGAGCCAGACTCAGCCCACGGGCAGGGTCGGCGTCCACTGGCACACTCTCCATGTGTCAAATGTATCAGACACGTTTCCTCAGAGCTCGGAGCCCCACAGGCGGTTTTAGTTCCATCCCCCCTTTCACAAGGAGCTGAGTCTCAGCAAGGCTGGGGGTGCAATTCAGTGTCTGAGAGCTGGTGTTTGGGATTCAGGGGGCCGCTCCAGGCTCCTCTCCCGGGTGTGTGGGGGGCGGGGCACGGAGACGGTGGTTAGGTGTGGGCAGAGCAGGGTCCAGGTGTCGGGAGCAGCAACGAGGTCCTCCGCAGGGCACTCTTTCAAACTTTTGGTGTATTTGGCTGGCGCCTTGGGTGTCTCGTGCTGTCGGGTTCTGTAGGTTCCGTTGCTGGCTTGGGCATCTGTCCCTTGCTTCCAATGGGGGCTGACCGTGAGCGGGGCGTCCCTCCCAGAGCCAAATGCACAGTCCGAGCCCTGCAAGATCCAGGCGTATCCCCAAGCTCCAGGCAGAGGCTTAACCTGGGCGAACACCTCCAGCAGCCCCCACCCCACCGTCCGCTGCGCGGAGTCTTCAGTCCTGCCTCGGCTTCTAGCGTGCCCGCGGACGCATCCTCCAGCCTCGCTGTGAGCTCTCCTGCGTCTCTGAGCCCGGTCAGGCTTCTGGCTCGCACTGGCTGCGGTCCCTGCCCCAACTGGCACCGGCCTCGGGGGCCGTCGGGGAGACCAGTGCGGGGCACGAGCCCGCTGAGGGATTGCCGCTGCGCTGTCGCACTCGCTGAAGCTGGGTACCTCCAAATTCACTTTCGTTTGTTCTTTGCAAAGATCCTAATTGTGGGGATGGCGCCTCTGCCGCCCCGAAGCTGAGCGGGCAAGGCGCTGGGTCGGAGGATGCGGAGGAGAGGCCTCAAGCCCTCGGGGCGAGGCCTCGGGGAGGTGCACGCGCGGAGCATGGGCGTGGTGATCAATGGCGGAGTCAGTGGCGAGCCCTGCCTGGGCTTCCGCTTGAAGCCGCTTCCCTGTGGAGAGGGGTGGGTGGCCGGGGCTCCGGGGGTTGGGGGGCGGGCAGGCGGGGCAGAGGGGCTTATTTGTGGTTTTGACTTAGTAAAAGTCACAGCGCTTTCTTACATCGTCCAAACTCTCCAGGAGATGGTTACTCTAGGCCCCCAAATTATCGTGGTGGTCACCGTGGCTGAACCCGAGTCCCAGTCCAACGCATTGAGAACGGGGGTCCATTACGCAGATATTCTGGGTGGGCCCCAAAGGCGAGTTGCTTAGACGCACCCCAGTGAGCCCGGTCATGCAGACTGGATATGAGCGTGTTTCCCGCCTTGCTTATCTCTCCCCGGACACTCCCAGCCTCACAGGCCCCATGCCTGGCAAATTCGGACCTGGCCCGGCCGGTTCCCGGGTACCACACCTGGAGGCTACCGCGGCTCCCGCTGCTGCGCGCCCAGGGACTAACCCCCTCCTCCGCAATTCTCAGCGAGAGTCGGGGATCCCCCAGCCACACCAAGCCACCTGCACCCTCACTCTGACAGGTCGCCCCCACCTCGTAGGCCCCAGGCGGTGCCGCTGGGGACTGGGACACCGTCCACCCTGCTCACCCTTGCCCTCCCCGTCACCTCTAGCCGCGCGCGGGCAGGGATCCTGACACTCCAGAACCCAAGATGGGACCCCTGAAACTTTACAACGGCGATTTGGGATTTCTTGCACACTCTGCCGCTCCCAATCCAGTCTGGTCCCCGCGCACCCCACAGAGCCCCACCCCTCCTCGTCTCCCCGTCTTCCCGGCGGAAGCCCAGGACTCCCTTCCCCTGGCTCCAGTTGCCGTGGTGCTCCGGGCAAGGGCCAGGGGGGCGCACATTGGCAGGGTCCCCAGGGGGTCCTTAGCAGACTCGTGCCTTCCCCGGTGGCCCGGCTATGAGAGCTGGGTGCTCTCTGGCACAGCTGCTAGAGGCCAGGCCGCCCGGACCCCCTTCCAGCCCCATTTAAGTTTACTAGTCAAGTTTGGTTAATGATTACAATGCATCCTACAGCCTTCGGGAGATAGGGGTAGGGGTAGGGAATGTTTTCTAGATCATTGGCAATTTTTAAGCTATTCATTTTTAAAATCAGTACTTTTCAATGAAAACTTGACCAAAAGTTTGTCACAGAATTTTGAGGCCCCTTAAAACAAAGTTTAATGAGAAAAAAGAAAAGAGAATCTTAAAAGTAGCAAGAGAAAAGCAGCTGGATACATGCAAGGGAACACCCACAAAACTATCAGCTGATTTTCAGAGTAAACTTTGTACTCAAGAAGGAAACAGCATAATTGACTCAAAAAGATAAATAGAAAGAAATCTACAATCAAGAAAATTTCACCCAACAAAATTATTCAGAATAAACGGAAAGATTTTTTAAATTACCAAATAAAAAAATCTCAGTGATAAAAGCAAACATTTTATGCCCTGGCTGAGTGGCTTAGTTGGTTGGATATTGTCCAGCAAAGCTCAAGGTCAGCAGTTTGACCCCCACACGGTGCACAGACCTACTGGTGGATCCCCAGTAGAAGTTTGTACAGGCGGCAACGAATTGATGTTTCTCTCTCACACGGATGTGTGTGTGTCTCTCTCTACCTTCCTCTCTCTCTAAAATCAATAAAACATATCCTCAAGTGAGGATTTTAAATAATAATAAATAAATAAATAAAGCAAACATTTTGTACAATAGTAGACCAACTAATTACAAAGCTACTACAATGGTTAAGGCATCAGTATTAAAATCAGGGTTGTCTAAATAATTAAGGAGTAAGCACAAAAATATAAAATTCAATACTATAAATGTAATGTGTAGGGAGAGTATAAGTGTAGTGATTTTAAAGTGGTGTGACATAAAACGTAGGTTGTGCCCTGGCTGGTGTGGCTCGGTGGACTGGGTGCCAGCCTGAGAACCATGGAGCTGCCGGTTAGACTCCAGCTCAGGGCACACACCTGGGTTGCCAGCCCGCCTGGGTTGGGGGTGCATGAGAGGCAGCCATGCCTTGATGTTTCTCTCCTTCTCTTTCTCCCTCCCTTCCCTTCTCTCTAAAAACAAATAAATAAAATCTTTAAAAAAAACATAGGTTGCCATACATGAAGCTCATAGTAACCACAACAAAAAACTTATAGTACAAATAAAAATCAAAGAGAAATGTATCCAAATATAACACTAAAGAAAGTCATCAATGCCAGAGAGAAAAAAAAAAAAACAAGAGACAAAATAAAAGAGAGAGTAACTATAACAACAACCAGAAAACACTTAGTATTGGAAACATATACCGTATTCATGCATTGGAAGAATTAATATCATCAAAATGTCCATACTACCCAAAGCAATTTACACATTCAATGCAATTCCTATTAAAGTACCAATGGCATATTTCACAGACATAGAACAAACACTTCAAAAATTTATATGGAATTATAAACGACCCCAAATAGCTGCTGCAATTTTGAGAAAGAAGAGTAAAGTAGGAGGGATCACAATACCCGACACTAAATTATACTACAAGGCCACTGTAATCAAAACAGCCTGGTACTGGCATAAAAACAGGCACATAGATCAATGGAACAGAACAGAGAGCCCAGAAATAAACCCAAGTCTCTATGGTCAATTAATATTTGACAAAGGAGGCAGCAACATAAAATGGAGTAAAAATAGCCTCTTCAACAAATGGTGTTGGGAGAACTGGACAGCCACGTGCAAAAAAATGAAACTTGAGCACCAACTTACACCATATACAAAAATAAATTCAATGTGGATAAAAGACTTAAATATAAAATGTGACACCATTAAAGTCCTAGAGGAGAACATAGGTAGGAAAATCTCAGATATTTCACGCAGAAACTTTTTTACTGACTTGTCCCCTAGAGCAAGGGACATAAAGGAAAGAATAAACAAATGGGACCTCATCAAAATTAAAAGCTTTTGCACAGCTAAAGAAAACAGTATCAAAATTAAAAGAGAACCGACTGTATGGGAAAACATATTTGCCAATGATACCTCAGACAAGGGTTTAATCTCCAAAATATATAAAGAACTTACAAGACTACACTCTAAGAAGGCAAGGAATCCAATTAAAAAGTGGGCAAAGGACTTGAACAGACACTTCTCCAAGGAGGACATAGAGAAAATCCAAAGACACATGAAACGATGTTCAATATCGCTAGCTATCAGAGAGATGCAAAGTAAAACCACAATGAGATACCACTTCACACCAGACAGAATGGCCATCATAAACAAAGCAACAAACAACAAGTGTTGGAGAGGTTGTGGAGAAAAGGGGACCCTAGTGCACTGCTGGTGGGACTGCAGACTGGTACAACCACTATGGAAAGCAGTATGGAACTTCCTCAGAAAACTAAAAATGGATCTGCCTTTTGACCCTGCGATTCCACTGCTGGGACTCTATCCTAAGAATACTAAAACATCAGTTCAAAAGAACCTATGCATCCCAATGTTCATAGCAGCACAATTTACAATAGCTAGATGCTGGAAGCAACCAAGATGCCCATCAGTAAATGAATGGATCAAGAAACTATGGTACATTTACACAATGGAATTCTATGCAGCAGAAAGAAAGAAGGAGCTCCTACCCTGTGCAACAGCGTGGATGGAGCTGGAAAACATTATGCTAAGCGAAACAAGCCAGGCAGTGAAAGACAAATACCATATGATCTCACCTTTAACAGGAACCTAAATAACAAAACAAAGAAACAAGCAAAATATAACCAGACACTGAAATAGAGGACAGGCTGACAGCGACCACAGGGGAAAGTAGAGGGAATTTAAGGGGACAGTGGGAAGGGTTCACAGGAACAAACTTAAAGGACACATGGTCATAAACTAAGGGGAGGGTGGTAATGGGAGGGAAGTGGGGAGGGGTGGGAGGGGGGAATGGATTAGGAGTAAAAAGGAGAAAACTGTATTCGAACAATGATAAAGAAAAACACTTAGTATTGTACAACGGTAACACACACATATCTATCAATAATATAATTACTTTAAACACACTGGTAAGTACACTAAATGTCAAATAATAAGTCCTGAGGTGGCTGAAGGGATGAAGATAAAACGAGACCCAAACAGAGCTGCTTGCAAAGATTCACTTCAGATCTGAAGACATGGACTAAACGTGAAGGCACAGAAAAAGATGTGTCAAACAAATGAAAAGGAAAAGAAAGCCGGGGTAGCAATGCTTATATCAGACATAAAAGACTTTAAAACTAAAACTTTAACAAGGGACAAAGGACATTACATAATGATAAAGGTATTACTCTAACAAGAGGATATAACACTTGTAAATATCTATGCACCCAACATAGGAACACTTACATGTAAAGAAAAAATTCACAGATGTAAAGGGAGATATTCACACTATAGCAATGATAGATGAATAAACCTAAGCTATTAAATCAATGGATAGATAATCCAGACACAAAGTTAACACGGAAAACATGGCCCAAATGACACATTAAACAGGTGGACTCAACAGATGTTGCGGAACATCCCATCCACAGACAGCAGAACACATTCTCTTCAAGTGCACACGAAGCATTCCACAGAGTGAATCACATGTTCCGCCACAAAACAAGTTTCAGTAAATTTAAGATTGAAATCATATCAAGCATCTTTTCTGACCACAATGGTCTGAAACCAGAAATCAATCACAAGAAGAAAACTAGGCCCCGGCTGGAGCTGGGCACCAGGGGAGGAGCAGCGCGGGAGCTGGTGCCCACAGCGGGAGGGGCGGCGATGATGAGGAGTGACCTCAATGGCTCAATTCCTGTCTAAAGAGAGCACGCGGACCAGCAGCCCTGCTCAGGGCTCTGGCACCCAGGTCTTGGCGCTGGGCTTCGTGTGCTCCATCCTCAGAGCGCTCCTGTTGCTGCAAGTGGTGCTGCGGCTCTTGGTGTGGGCCCTGATTGCCGACACCTTCTACCACTTGTGCCCAGCCCACGGCTGGGTGATGCTCCTTGCTGTCTTCCTCTGGCTGGTGACTATCATCTTCTTTCGTCCTCTACCTGTTTCGGCTGCACATGAAGTTGTACATGGTGCCCTGGCCGCCGGTGTTAATGATATTTAACACGGGCAACACCGTTCTCTACATCACAGCCTTCATCACTGGTTTCCCTGAGGTTGAGCAGACGTCACTGAAAGGCGCCTGGCCTTATAAGCAGCAGGAAGCTGCCTCCTTCTCTGCCTATTCAATGGTGATTGCCTGTGGAGTGAGCACTTTCTTCAGCTTCCAGGCCTGGCGAGGAGTAGGCAGCAATGCAGCCACTAGTCAGATGGCTGGCGGCTATGCCTGAACCAGCTGTGCCAAGACCCACCTCGGGGGCTGCAGGCTGTGGCTGGGTCACAGTGCAGGGTGGCCCTCTGGGTCAGCCCAGAAGGACTGCACTTGCTTCTCTCTGACCATCAGACTTGGGCTCACCCAACACTCCTGGGGAATCAGAGTCCTACCTCTGGTTTGGATGAAGTGGGCATGTGCATGGGTTGGAACTAGGCCCACAGCCGAGACCTCCTTCTGCTGATCCCCCTCATTCAGCAGAAGGAGACAGGGCATATGGGGCTCATTGTCCCTGCTTTGTCTTTAGAGGACTTCAGTGTCCAAGGCAGGGCCCCCGCTTCTCAGCAGCACTAAATACACTAACAAGGACCTAGACCCTGACCCACCACAGAATAAGCCTGACAAGCAATGTGTAGTTATGTCATCACGGTCTTTGGTCCGGGAGTGCTGAGCAAGCTCATGAAACCATTCTGATTCCTTAAAACACAACTCGGACCTGACCCTCCCCCAGACCAACATGTTCTTTCTAGGGAGACATTTTTGACAACATGGCCTTCCTTTCCTATACCTCACACATGCCACTTTGAAAGCAAATTGGTTTTAAGCAACTTCTCAATGATGAAAGCCCATCTCAAAGGCTTCCCTCCCTTCCCCAATCCTGTCTGTAATAGTTCTTTGGGGAAAGCTAAGGTCAATACCCACTGCTTCTCTGACACTGTCGATTAGGCACGTGGGACATGAGGAGAGGGCATCAAAACCTCGCTTGGCGAGTTGTCATGTCCTTAGTGACCATTGTCTTTGTTTTTTTTGTATTTTGTTTTGGTTTTTTACAAAAATAAAGATAGAAGAACCTTAAAAAAAGAAGAAGAACACTAGAAAAAACATGAACACGTGAGGGAAAACAGCATGCTACTGTTGGGGGCAAAATGGCACCAGGTGTTAGATGGTGGAGTCAGACGGGACCTCGGTTCGCCAGCCTCGGTACTTGAGTTCTGGCTAAGAAAGAATTCAGAGGCAGGACTCAAACTGTAAGATTAAGTTCATTTAGAAAGTCACGGAGGCCCTGGCCAGGTGGCTCAGTTGGTTGGAGCGTCATCCCATACAGCAAAAAATGTTGTTGGTTTGATTCGGGTCAGGGTACCTACCTAGGTTGTGGGTTCAATCCCTGATCAGGGCATGTGCAGGAGGCAACTGATGTTTCTCCCTCTCCCTTCTCTCTCTCTCTAAAATCAGTAAACATATCCTCAGGTGAAGATTAAGTTAATAATTATTATTATTTAAAAAGTCACAGAGGTAGAAGAAGCAAGCCATAGACGAAATGGGCTCAGGAAACAAGCTACAAAGGCCAAAAAAAAAAAAAAAAGGCCTTTGAAGCAAGAAAGGTAAAGGTAACGCTCCTTGTCTGAGGGCAGAGGGCCGGGAAAGGTGCAGGCTTATAGGTACTCAGGAAGGCCTAAGGGCTATTAAGGGTGGGGATTTTAGGGATGGTCCCAGAGGAGGATCTCATTAGAATATTTATCACTTCTCCAGGTGTGTACTTTCCTGATTGTCTCTACTGATTGATCAAGCTGGGGTGGGAGGGTCATTAGTCAATGCAGCTGATCCTGAGGTCAGCCACGGAGTCACTGGTCTGGTTTTCTGGGCCTGGAGCAGAAACACAACTGAGGCCTAGATGTATCTGATGTGGGTCAAAACCTCATTATCCTGGAGACTTAATGCTAAGGGCTATTCTCCAGCTCCCTTGTTTGTTCCCCTATAAAGGGTGTCTAACCCAAATAACTACCAACATGCCAGGGAAAGAAAGGTCAGGGGAGGGACTAAACTGCATAACCAGCAATATGCTAGAGAAGGAAAGATTGCCCTGGGGGTGAGGTCCTTGCTTTCCCACTTTTGTGCATTGCTAGGCACCCAGGGCTTCCTGCCCTGTTGACCTTCTGTACCTGGTCCATTGTCCTTGCTCTGCTCACATCCGTCTAACTGCCTCCCACACAAAGACCTGTTGGACCTGATTCTCACCTGCGAAGAGAGTGTACTGCCAGATAGTGCAAGATCTGAATTCCAGAGAGCAGACCTGCTCAACAGTGATGTCCAGGACACCCACAAAGAGCCTTAGTCGATGTTTCCATCCCCAGGGCATTCCTCATCTGTGAGCTCTGCCACTGCATTCAGCACATGAAGGACAGGGAGAATGAGATCCAGGAACTGCTGCAAGAGTTGGATAAGAGTGGCAAGACTTCCCTGCACACCTCTGCTGCTGCTGAGCAGCGGCCGGTGCTTCCTGAAACCCCCTCCTTGCACATACTCCTGTTACTACTCTTTCCTTCCTGACCCTTGTTTTGACTCAGTGGACAGCTGCTGGTGGACAGCAGCCTCACTCATACACCACATGTAGAAGATGAGAAGACAGACTAAGTGCAGACCCAGGACAATCAAGTACTGTATCCCATTGTTACTTACAAGTGTGAAATTGTTTTGTTTTGTTTTGTTTTTTAACCAAAAAAGAAAAAACCCTAATCCTACAGTGTGTTGATTATATGTGCTAAGTTAGGCACGACACTGAAGTGCGTGGCAAAGAAGGATGTTAAAACATTACCATCACCCTGGCTGGCGTGGCTCAGTGGATTGAGTGCGGGCCTGCAAACCGAAAGGTCACTGGTTCGATTCCCAGTCAGGGCACATGTCTGGGTGGCAGACCAGGACCTGGGTTGGGAGTGTGCGAGAGGCAACTGAGTAATGTATCTCTAGAACCCCTCGCACATCAATGTTTCTCTTCCTCCCTTCCCCTCTAAAATAAATAAAATCTTTAAAAAAATTAGCATAAAAATGTATTGTGAGAAGTAAAGGCTGTTTATAATAATGGTCTAGTGTTTCTCCTTTGCTAGGTTTATGTTTCCTCACAATTTACCTAAACATATAGGCCTTGGTAGAAACCTAAAGGAAATATTAAGTATATCATGTGGTATATTAAGAAGTGAACTATTGTTTAACTAAGATATTTTATGATAAACTGCATCTAATACTGTAGGAAATACATAAAAGGTAAGAAAAACAAAAGCTGCTACAGAGGACCAGGAACTGGCCTCATTCTCACTGTAAGGCCAGTCTTGTCTTGTGAAGAGAGAAATGTCACACACCTTCTTCATTAAAGGCAATCAGCGACCACGATGCACCACGGTATTCGTAAGCGTATTTTGTGCCCATATCATTATAAGTGGTAAAGGATGTGTTTCCAAATCATAACAATGAGGGGAACAATGATATTCCCCTCTTCCTACTAATATTACTGACTGAAGTGTCTTACGAATTATGTTTAGCTCCACTAAATTATTTCCCCTTCTAGAAAATGATTATGATTACCAACTATAGAATAAAATTTACTTCCTCAGAGCACTCAATACAGGAAAAGTTCTTGCTTCCTTGAATAGCATTCGAATCAACTAACAGAAGCCAAAATCCTATAAGTGCTTTTGAGCTCATGTTACTGTCATACCTCACAGTCCTTGAAGGTTTGTGGTCATTCTGATTAGAATTCATTATACCTTTTTTTGACTTGGTGCAACCCTGCCAGTTACTGGCAACAGGGCATTGAGAAAACCATGATGTCCATTTTTGGTATTAAGAATGAAAAATAAATGTTATATGAAAAAAATTGTAACTATAAAACAATAAAAGATAGCTCTGACCAGTGTGGCTCGACTGGGTATCATCCAGCAAAGCAAAAGGTAGCTGGTTCAATTCCTGGTCAGGGCATATATATGCCTGGGTTACGGCTCATGTGAGAGAAAACCAATCGATGTTTCTCTCCTCCCTTTCTCCCTGCCTTCTCCTCTCTCTAAAAAATAAATAAAATCTTTACAAGATTTTTTTAATTTAAGAAAAGAGTAAAAATTTAAAATTGCAAACTTCATCTGCAATTCCATAATTATAATGGAACATGTTAATATATCATCACAAGAACAATGTTAGCATTCTATGGCTCAAAAAACAGTTAATAAAATATTTCTATGAAGCAACTGCATAAGTGTCAGTGTGAAAAAATAGGCATATGGTTTTAGTCACACACAGTCACATCTGACTGAAGATGTCCTGAGGGGTTCCATGCAGCTACAAGTAACCGTAAACACCCACAGCCTTCTGACAGGAGGGAGGTGCTGACTGTCACGTGGAAGTGCCAGCGCGAGGCAGCCACCGCACACGCAGCAGAGAAACACCGCCCCTCATTGCTTTCTGGCGGCACCACTGCAGACAATGTGGGCCATCAGGAAAACAAACTCACCAGCACTGCTGACAGCAGGTGTTTCCTATACAAACTTATGCTGATATAACCCAGAGAAGAAGAAAATCAGAGAATACTCCCAAGCATAAAAGTCTGAATCAGTTTCCTGGTGAACACAAGAGGGCTTACATCTAACCCACACTCTGATGGGTCTTTGATGTAGATATTGTGAAGATATCAGAGGAAAACCACACCTCTAAGGAAATGAAAATCAAAGAGTTGAAGTGTAAGAAACCAGCTGGAAGATGGTGTCCTCAAAGCCCCCATGTATCTCTGTCTCCCCTGCGTGGTGGTGGCTCTAACGTTTGACTAATGTCTTCTTTGCTTCTGCCTTCCAAATCACATGCAAGTGAGGCCATTGGTGAATTTTAATATGGAACAAAAAAGAAAATGAATCCTGGGAAACCTACTTTCTAACGCTATCACGAGAGAGAACACCCCCAACTTAGATATTTTGTCCTATCACAGGTCTCTCTTCTTAAATCAATGACTATTTACTGTATACCAGTTGAGAGAAAAAAGAAAATTTTTAAATTAAAAATAATAACTCATATGAAACTTTATTCTTTCATAAACTTGACAAACAAAATTTACTTCAACTTTTATAAGGATGGAAAAAGGGGGCTTATACAGTAAGAGAGGAAAACTATATATAATGAACTTATTACTGATTAAGTAATTACAGTTTACCCTTGAACAACAAAAGTTTGAATTGCACAGGTCCACTTATACTGGGATTAACATATCTGTAAACAACTGAGAATCTACCCACGCAGAGGACCCACTTAAGTTGTACAATGATACACTGGATAGTAAGAAAAGAAAGAAGCTTGGTAAACATAATTTACAATTTTAAAAAAATTTTATTGTATTTTTTATTACCATTTGGTCCCCTTACATCTACACCCTACACATAATTTACAATTTTATTATCAACCCTTTAATGTCAAAAAATTTCTAGAAAATTATATGTGAATTAATTTGCATCAAGCCTTCGTACATTATTTACATTTTTATATTTGTGTGTGTGGAAGTTCTATATGTAAGGATACAGGCCTGACTAAGCCTTTCCCACACTATTCACATTCGAGAGGTTTGACCCAGCAGGTCCTCTCACGCCTTCAGAGGCGAAATGGCTGAAGGCGCTTCCACATGCCTCATATCTGCATAGTTTTCTCAGTTGTACACACTTTCATCTCATGACTTGGAAGGGTTTGTTAAAAGTAAAAGCTTTTCCACACACCTAACACTCACAGGTTTTTCCCCAGTATAAGTTCTTTCATATCATTGTAAGGACCTCTGTTCTCTGTAGGCTTTACCACATTGTTTTCACTCACAGTGTTTCTTTCCAGTGTGAAAACCTTTTATATCTGGGATACAAATTAAGGCAAGTGAGTGCTTTCTCACATTCCTTACATTGAAAAGCTGTATGTCAAGCCTGCATTTTCACGTGTCTTTGCAGGGATTTTCGAGATGAAGGCTTTACCACAATGTTTACATTCAAAAGGTTTCTCCCCAGTGTGAGTCCGCTCATGCATTTGTAAGGAACTGTAAGATATGAAGGCCTTTCCACACTCTTTACATTCATAAGATCTCTCCACTGTGAATTCTTTCATGTATTCAAAGATTGCTGGGATATCTGAATGTTTTACTACATTTTTTACACACATAGGGTTCCTCTCCTTTGTGAATCCTTTTGTGCATTTGTAAAGAACTAGAATATCTGAAGGATTTTCCACATTCTTTACATTCATAGGGTTTCTCTCCTGTGTGAGTCCTTTCGTGTGTTTGCAAGGAATTAGAAAACCTAAAGGATTTTCCACATTCCTTACATTCATAGGGTTTTTCTGCAATGTGAGTTCTTTCATGTTTTCGAACATAATTGGGAGCACTGAAGGTTTTACCACAATGTTTACATTCATATGGTTTCTCTCCAGTGTGAGTCCTTTCATGTATTTGTAAGGACCTATTATTACTGAGGGCTTTTCCACATTCCTTGCATTCATAGGGTTTCTCTCCTATGTGAGTCCTTTTGTGTGGTTGTAAGGAACTGGGAGATCTGAAGGCCTTTCCACACTCTGTACACTGATAGAGTTTTTCTTCAGTGTGAGTTCTTTCATGGATTCGAAGATAACTGGAATACATGAATGCTTTACTACATTTTTTACACTGATAGGGTTTCTCTTCAGTGTGATTTCTTTCATGTCTTTGAAAACTTTTATAACATCTGAAGGTTTTTCCAGTGTTGACATTGGTAAGGCTTCTCTCCTCTGTGGGTTCTTTCACATATTTGCAATGAAGTTGAAGAACTGAAGGTTTTCACACACACCTTACATCTGTAAGGAGCATCTGCAGTGTGTGTGATCATGTGTCTCTGAAGGGTTTTGAACCACATGAAGGTTTTCCCACATTCCACACATTTATAGGGTTTCTCAACATTGTGATTTTGTTCATGTTTTTCAAAACACTGAAGATAGCTGAAAGCTCTCCCACACATGTTACACTTATATGGCTTCTCTCCATATTTCTGATACTCAGAGGGTTTGTGTCCATTGTGACATGTGATATCCCCATTATGGGATGACTGATCTATGAAGACTTTCCCCCACACACTATATTCCCAGGGTTTTCCTCCAGGAAAAGTTTTCTTCTTCACATTGAGATTTGGAATAAAGCCAACATTTTCCCCACATTGGCCATTTTTTTCACCTTTATGGAGTCTCTCTACAAGGTGACTTCTGTAAAAAACAAGAAGCAAGCACATTATTAATGAGCTATTTATTAGTGATTTTATATTTATTAGAATAATTGTACTACATCTTTGTAGCAAAATTGTAGATATTCTGCTTTATTAGTAATATTTGAAATAGACTACACTGAAAAGTCAGAAAAACAACTTTACAATTATCAAAACAGTGACACTCACATAGGGTTTCTTAATGCTGTTTCCATGGGAACTAGTTTGCAAAAGTGAACATCTATGTCATACATAAGAAGGTACTTCAGTGAAAAGTTTTCAAGAAGCAATTCATTAACTTGAAGCAAGGGTTGTTTTGGTTGCTTCTTTTTAAAATTTTGCAGCAAAACAGGTTTTTTATATGACACCCTGTTTTCCATGGTGTGACTCACCTTTGTTTTCCTCCCTAGTTTTCGTACTGGTCTTCTATAACAACATCTGTCCATTTTTTTACCTATAATGCAGACCCAGAGAAATCACTCCAAAGTATTAGAAATTACAGAAGAATCAGAGCTTCTAGATCTATGACGGGCTGTGACCACGCCGTTTATTTGGCAGTGTCCTCCCTTTCCACATCCCACATCTGAGAACAATGTTGAAAGGTGAGAAATATGTGTCCTGTAATTGAGGAAGTGAAGGTAACTTGTCATCCTTACTGACTGAGGCCAGGTTCCTGAAGGTTTCCCACATCACTTCTCTGTAGAACTTCTTCTGTGCAGGCTGCAGTAAAGCCCACTCCTCCAGACTGAAGCGCACAGCCACATCCTCAAAGGCCACCAAGTCCTAAAACAGCCTGAATATGTGATTTTGGGGACTGACAGCACTGGACACCGAGATCCCATTTATAGGAAGGTTACATGTGATTCTATCATCTCTAAACATTTATACTATGAATTAATCATCAAAAATTTACTCTATCAGCACTTCATTCCTTATATAATTAACACCATTATTAACAAGTAAAAATTATCAACACATTTTTCTATGATCACATTATACCATATTTTTCTCTAATGACAAGGTTCAGAGCATGCTGGGAAATGACACAAATGACACAAGTAAAACTAATATTATTATTTTAAAACCATCAATTCCTTGTGAAAAAAAATTCCTTCATTTCTCTCATTATCTATTTACAGTACCCCATAAACTTCATCTGCATGAGGTTTAAATAAATAAAATCATAGTGAAAACTGGAAGCTCTTTTTTCTGACTCCAATACTTGTTCATTGAGCTTTGATTTATTGCACTTGGCAAATATTGCATCTTCATCAGTATGGAGATAAGACCCTCCACCAACAACACATTACAATTCCCTGAAGGCTCAGATGATGGTGAGCATTTTTTAGCAATAAAATATTTTTTAATTAAGGCATGTACACTGACATTATAGACATAAGGTACTGCACTCTTAACAGACTAAGGTGTATAAATAAAACTTCTTTATACATTGGGAAACCAAAAAAAATTGTACTATTCTTTATTAACTCATGCACTTTATTGCAATGGTCAGTACTATTTCCAAGGTACACCAGTAATCTGAGGCAGCTGGCTGAATAAAATTATTCTCGTGGGGAAGCTCTGCTTTTACCTTGTGTAATATTTATCATAGACTCAGTTCTTGGACCTTGGAGCTCAGATCTTAGGAAGAAGGCAGGACAAGCTAGAACACAAAATCCCTATACTCCTGTGCCTCCGGGCTGCTGCCAGCCCATTTCTGGCACACATGGGTACACACACTAGACGCAAATATACCGGTGTGCTCTTTCTAGCACAACCATAACAGTCAATTTTGGGACGTGCTGACACTGGAACAGGTTCAAAGCCACAGATCACAAGAGAGTCCATTGATGTCCACAATGGTCTGATGATGAATTTGCCCATGATGGTACATTACATAAAGATGTTTGCAGTGCTTTCCTTCAAAAGAACACAAAGCCTCTATTCCCCAACTAAAAGGACGCTTTTCCTCATCAGCCACTCTAGAGAATGCCCTCCCTTCTTCTTTCATTTCCAAACCCACTTCCCCCAACCCCTGCCCATGGAGTAAAGGAACAAGATAGCTCAACCTAAGCATGGGACTCCCTCAGCTGATGACAGCACACATGGCCAACAGGGAACAAAAGGGCTCATTACTTCCACAGGTACAGTCTCTGGAGGCAGCAAGCCAGGCATCTCCAGCAGGCACGAAATAGCCTGAGAGAACAGCAGCAAAAAGAAAACTTCATGGACTTGTTTTTTGAGGACAGAAATGCACTAGGGCACAGGGGGCAAACACAAGGCCCATGGGCCGAATCCGGCCCTCCACCTTGTTTTATCCAGCCAGTACCTTGTTTCTCCCCAGTGGCAGCACCGAGCTCTCGCTTAACTGTTAAGGAGTAGTTACATTTATACAGTCCTAAAATTACATTCTGCCCTCTGAGGGCAACTGTGAGGCTGATGTGGCCCCCAGTGAACATGAGTTTGACACCCCTGCACTAGGGTGAGAATTCACACACAAGGGCAGTAGTTTGCATGGATTCAATCTCTTGTGACTACGCTAAGGTTTTCTTGTCACCTTGTGCAGATGTGGGGCACAAGGGGAAAGGGGGGAGATGTGGTTGAAAAAAACAGAAAAAAATCAGTGAAGTAAACTTTCACTAAGATTTTTAAAAATTATAATAGAAAACTGTCAAGTCAGAGAGCTCAAATAACACTAAATATGATGACCAAACATTTCAAATCAGGTAAAAGTCAAAGAGAAACAATACATTTAAAAAAGCCAAAGTGGAAAATGCCTTAGTTACCATGAAACAGAAACAAGAATTAAATAAAAAATTTCTTCCCTGAAACCATTCAAGCAAAAAGAAACTGAAGTAAAATAAAATATTTTTTACACCACTCTTCTAGAATTTTGTGTCAAATAAATCATTCAAAAATAAAGGAAAATAAGGTCTTTCAGCAGCATTCAAAAACTGAGGTATTTGTCATGAGTTCACCTACTTTGAAAGAAAAAATATTCATCAGAAAGAATGTAAATGATGATGTGGTAAATTAGAAAAAGAATTAAGGCATAACAAATATAGTTTGTTTCTTAGCATAATTAGTATAACAGATGAGTTTATTTAAAATAATATAGATTTCAATTTAAAATAATAATAAAGAGGACCATTCTCCAAAATGCATAACAATCTTCACGTGTATGTGTTCAACAACCGAGAAGCAAAATACTCGGGTAAACCTGACAGAATGCAAGCAAAAATGGATGCATCCACTACTATAGTTGTAAACTTCAACAGTCCACATCATGAATAATAAATTCCAGCAGGCATAACACCAAGGACAGAGATGAACTCAACAGGGCCACATAACAACTGGATTTAATTGTAACTTATAAAACACTTCATTCAACAAGAACAGAATTCACATATTTCTCAAGTTCAAATGGAACTTTTACCAGAACAGAACAGATCCTGGGACATAAACCACACCTTAACAAATCTGAAAGGACAGAAATTGTACGCAGTATGCCCTTACACCAAAGGCATTAATCTAGAAATCAGTAACAGGATGATAATTGGAAACCTCCAAATATGTGAACGTTTAATGACACAAGTTCTCAATAACACAGGAAATCAAAGAACTTTCAAAACAAAAAAAAGTTATTATGAACTACATGAAATAAAAATAAAACATGTCATGTGTCATGGGCTGCAGCAACAGCAGTCCCTGAAAGGGACATATTCATGCCATCGCATGAATATGCTAGGAAAAAATCTATAATTATTAACATGAGCATCCAACTACAAAAAATAAAAAGAAGAATGATTAAATTCAAAGTCAGCAGAATTAACATATATACATATATATATACACACACACATACCATGGAATACTACTCAGCTGTAAGATGAAATACTGCCATTTGTGACAGCATGAATGGACATTGAGAATACTATGCTAAGTGAAATAAGTCAGAAAAAGCTAAGAATCATATGATCTCACTCATATATGGGATATAAAAGTGAAACTCATAGACACAGACAACAGTATGGTGGTCACCAGAGGGAAGGGGTTTGGGGATGGTAATAAAGGGTAAAGTGGGTCAAATATATGGGGACGGATGATGATTTGACTGCGAGTGGTGGGCGCACAATGCAATATACAGATCATGTATACTTGAAACCTATCAAATCTTATTAACGAATGTCACCCCAATTAGTTTAAAAAAGAAACAACATTTAGAAAAGAAATCAAGGTAATTGTGTGAAATCAATGAAGAAAAATAAAACAATAAAAGCAACTTCCCTTTGAAAATTAATAAAATTGATAAACATCTACTCACAATAACTAACAAAACAGCAAGACAGCTATTACACCCAAGAGGTGTAAGAGACGGTCGCTGAAGCCTGATAATGAAGGAGTTTCTGAGGACGCTACCAGCTGTGCCTTTCGCACAGCAGCGTTCACAGTCTGGAATCTTTGGCGGTACTGGTGCTTGTTAAAGGTGGGGCAGTTTGCAAGTAGCAGCATAAATGAGCTCAAGCAAAATTTGTAAATAAGCAATATGTTGTCCCCCAAACACACAGAATCTACACAATGCTCTGGTTGTTGAGAGATACTATACCTATTTCATCACGTTGTCAGGAATGTGGTAGCACTGTATTTATTAAAATCAATTTTTTTAAGTGACCCAAGAATCAGGGCCTCGTAAGTTTCAGGCAGCAAGCCATCTACTGTTTTTTAGATATGTCAAATGAATGTCCACAAAGGACAACATCACTAATGTCATGTCATACCTGTGCTCCTGGGGCAAGGAAAAAGCAGTTCAGACCCTGCCTGTGGAGGCTGTCTGTGCTGACAGAGCTGAGGTTCCTTCCCTGAGAGTGACCAGGTCAAGGGATATCCCGTCCCTTCAAGGTGAAGCCCCACTGCAGCTGAGAGACTGTTGAAATAGACACTAAACAGAACAGGCTCACCTACAAAATGTGTGCCAGCCTCTGAGTGGACAGTTAGTAAATTCAGCTGGGTACTGGGTGCAGGGGTTTATTTGGTGTGACCACAGCCTCAAGGGTGAGAGAACCCAGTAAGAGGAGTTAGTCTTTCTTTCTAGTACCAAGTACAGGCCGAATTCATCTCTTCAAAAGATAACTGGAGATAACCAAGTCTTCCTAAAATGTAGCTTACAACAGTTTGCAATCCTTGAAGGCCCTGTCTAACTTATACTGGGTCATCTCACTGTACTGAGCAAACGCCACGAAGTCCCATTCTGTGTAGCCACATTGGAAGTGGCAAAGGCATTTAATTTAATTTAAATTCATGAATCATTGTTTAGGAGTTTTCCTGCTTAGTAAGGAATATTTTAGAAGAGTAGGTGTTATAACCATAAGACATGGATGGAACTCAAATGTGTTTTGCAGACAAATGCTGTGTAATTTCACTTATGTGGGGAACGTAAAAAGAACAAAACCAGCCGACAAAACAGAAACAAACTCAGAGACATAGAGAACAAACTGATGATTGCCACAGAAATGAGGAACAGAGGAATGGGTGGGAAAGATGAAGAGAAATAAGAGGTACAGACTTCTAGTTATATAACAAAATCACAGGAATTTAATATATAGCACAGGGAATATAGTCAATAATATTATAATAACTTTGAAAGGTGACAGATGGTTACTGACTTATTTGCTGATCCTAAAGTATATAAGTTTTCAATTACTATATTAGACAACTTAAAATAATGTAATAGCAGTGTATAAATTATACTTTAACATACATAAATCAGAAATTTAAAAAAAAAAAACAGAAAAAAAAATGCCTGCTTTTTAAGGAGTAACCATCTGATGGTGTCACCAAATTCCCAGGGTATAATTATCCTAGTGACCACCTATTGCCCGCCCACATTTCAAGGAGAACTTAGCCTCAGTGGCATCTTCACTCTAAATGCACAGACAGGTTCCAACCAAAACATCGAACTAAAATCACTGTAAGGAAGACCCCATTCCCATACTTCTGCTCCCAAAAGACAACAGATTTTCAAAAATTACACTCCGAATCCTTCGTGTAGAAAACTCAGGCTCAGTGGGGTCCACCAGGCCTTCTGCTGTGCCGCAGTGAGACCACAGCATGGCCCCCAATAGCCCGGAGGCCAGGATCTGTGCTTCAGTCGGGGCAGGTGCATCAGCAGAGGAGCTTAAGGAAACCTGGTGAGCCCTCTGGTATCAGGGAGCCACCTATGGGCTGCCTTTCCCTGTCTCCTCCCTTTCTCTCTAAAATAACAGCTCTTTAGGGAGTGAACATCTGATGAACTCACCTCCTTCACAGGGTGCAATCATCTCACACCCCCTGAGAATGCCCTGCTGTTGAGGGGACCCCAGCCTCAGTCACACCATCACACTAAAGACAAAAGTTCCAACAAAGACATTGACCCAGGACCACTGTAAGGAGGGCTCCATTCCCATACTCCTGCTCACATTAAAAAAAAAAAACCCACAAGGAATTACCTAAAATGTCAACCCGGAGTCCTCCGTACAGAGAACCCAGGCTCAGTGATGTCAGCAATACAACAAAGGGCAGCACAGCTCACAGGTGAGGATGTGGCTCCCCAGCAGGCAGCCAATCACAGAGCAGGAGCTGCCAAGTTCTTACCAGCCTGACAGATACAAAGGTGGTGGGGGAGGGCTGAGGCTTAAGTTGTCAGTAAACAAACATGGAACATGTGGATCTACTCTCATTACAAGAACAAATACAAGAAAGGAAAATGTGCATTCTCACCGGCTTGGTTTTATATAAAGAAACGCTAAGGAAATCCTAGAAGTGACTAAAATTGATTATTTGAGGGAGGATGGAGTGAGCACAAGGGTGGAGCAGGCTATGTGGGCAGGGAGTCTTCTTTAGTTTCCTAGCTTAGAAATTTAACCTTCCAATATGCTATTTATTTTTAAAAAATGAAAAATATTTACATATACCATATCTTCTGTGCTTAATCAGTATGTTTAATTAACCTTTGCTTTCTAGAATTAATTTAATTCAACTTTTCTACATAGAATACAACTCCAAGATTTAATTCTTTAAACATTAATGGATATAAAACAGCAGATCATCTAAACTTTCCCAGTCCCTTTCTCACAAAAGACACAAGGCATTATAATAGTTTGTCCCATCACTATACAAGGCCTGTCCAGTAGGTATCCAGCCATGCAATATGAAAAATAGAGACAATTATTGAAAAAGATACCAGAAACACTGTACATAGGACAATGACGCCTCAGTCCCCAACAAAGTAGGCACCTTAGGACCTCACACAGTTTCCCCAATTGCCATCAGCTGCCCCATTGTATTTTCCTGAATCTCATCAATGTTCTGAAATCTCTTCCCTTTCAAAGGTGATTTTAGTTTTGGGAAAAGCCAGAAGTCACAGACACCAAATCTGGGCTGTAGAGGAGCTGAGTCACCTGGGTGATTTGATGTTCCTCCAAAAACCTCTGTATGAGATGTGATGCATGTGTCATGGTTGCCCATAGCTGCAGCCTTGTGAATCATCCAAATAGTTTCTGCAGAGGAATGTTCAAGCTTAACACGAAATTGGATGCAGACTCGCTGCTGTACTCGTTCAGTCATTTTTAATGTGATCGCCACACAGTACACATGCTCACTCAACAGCATCTACCACCCCCACTGACTAGTGCAGTGAAGTCAGCATTGTTCACACAGGTGCACTCCAGTCCACTCTCCCTGGCTGCCAGGTTGCATCATGTTGGGCAAACCATTGTCGTTATATTACCAATGGCTGGGCTTTTTCTGGAGAGACGTCATATTTGATGCTGGAGTATTTTCAAGAACGAGGAGCATATAGTAATGCATTAGGGGTTTGCAATGAAGCCCTGAAAAAAAACTATGATTTTCATACATTTTTACAGGTTTTGAGGCATTTCCCTCATATCAGTGAAACTAGAACATCAATTGCTTTTTCCTCACATCCTTTGAAATATGGTAAACCTTTTCAATATCAAAATTCTCTAGAAACATGGACAAACACTGACCCCCCAAAATACAAAACACACCCATCCCACATCTTCAGGTTTTGGGGGAGGGTTTTGCTAAATGGAACCAACATCTATTTGATTCCATAATTATCTTGCCTTACTCACATGGTATTGCTCAATCAACTTATACATTAGAACCCCAGATGCTGATGGAAACCACATCAAACAGCTGCAATAATCACCGGAGAAAGGAATTCAATAAAAAGAAACACAAATATTGAAATCAAGATAAGCAGCCAGCTTCCCTATAGTTCACAAGGAAACCCACACTCAGGTAGGTAAACGTAACTGCAAACTTTAGGTCTAGACACCCCCATCTGAGCTAGAACCCCAGGGAGCAGGTTAGTCCCTGAGGAAGGCAGGTAAGGACACCTGGGCAGCCCCAGGAGTGAACCCTGGGAGTTCCGACAGCCTCCTCTCCTGTAAGCATGGAAGCGCTCCCTCCCCCAGGCAACCACTCTCACAGTGAGGAAACTCTCAGCCTGATTCAGTTTTTAGTTCTTACTCAAATGAACTCTCCAATTCATAAACCATTTGTCCAACACACAGAGCACCTGATCTTCATAGATTTTCTCAGTGTGCACACACTACACTCTGAATGTCAAATATTTAGGCATTAAGAACAATAGGGCATCACCACCACACAACCCCCCTGCACTTGCATCCCCAGCCCCAGGGCTCAGCTGCTTTCTCATGAAACTACCTGAACACTTCTGCTCTGCAAAAGGAAGCCCTGGAATTGTAATTTGGTTTGGTTTTTTCTTTTTAGATTTTATTTATTTTTACAGAGAAGGGAAGCAAAGGAGGAAAAGAGGGAGAGAAACATTGACTGGTTGCCTCTCGCTCTCCCCCAGCCAGGGGTCTGGTCCACAACCCAGGCATGTGGAATAGAATGGGCAGCTGTTCCCTTTGCCAGTTGACACCCAAACCACTGAGCCATGCTAGTCAGGGCCGGAATCGTATTTTATAACACCGTGTCTACATAAAAAACAGCCAAACCTGTAGAAAAATTTTATGAGCTTATCTGAGCCAAAACTGACAATTGCCAGGAATCAAGATCTAAAGTGCTCCTTTTATGCATTTGAAATTGAGGAGTGGATATAAGGAAGATCACAAGAGGACAGGAGAAAGCAAGGGAGGATTGGACTCCAGTACTAATTCTGGCACTTTAAAGTGTGTTAATCTAGATGCCCAAGAACAATGAAAAGGGCTGGCTTAAAACCTTTTACTAATGACGTCAGAGAACTGAGGTGTGACTACCCACCAGAAGCTGCCCAGGTAAGAATTCGTGACCAGATCGCCCCGTGAGATAACTTTCCATAAAACCTTTTTTGCTGTTGTTGCTCACAACTCAAAAGTAAAACAAACTTCAGAAATTTACTGCATATTCTCAAGAAAAAAACAGTTACAGAACACTATAAAAATGTAATGCTGAAATATTTAATTTTTTCAGAATTCACCTTTTGTGCCTGTTTGGAACTGTTTTACACTGCTTTCAAGCTCTCTTCATTAAATACATTTTTATTCCTATTGGAAAAAAAAATGAGACAAATCAGTCAATAAAGTTTTTCAAGGTGACAAGCCCAAAGTGCTGACAAAAGAGAACACTCAGAAAATTTTCTAAAAAAAAGAGAAACTTCTACTCAAATGCCTTCCCATAGGGTGTCTGTGCCCAGGATAAGTCCTGGGAGGATAGGCAAAAGGATTTCACACAAAATATTTCAGGTAGTAATTCTATGATTTTTTTCCTCATGTATAATATTCACAGACCAAAAAAAAATTTAAAAGACAACATTCTATTACTGTTAAAAATATATAAACAATTAAAATATGGGTCTGTTTGAAATGTACCCTGGAGGACCAAGAATTGATATTGTGATTCCAATACAGATATTTGGGAATGCAGAAAGGAAGCCAGAATTTTGTACTTATATCCAGACCCAGGAAGAGCTAAACTGCAGTGGCAGGGTCATGGATTTGCGACTCTGCTCCCAGAACACTTGAAAAACTCAGGAGAAAACGGGAACTCCTGGGAAGGAAGGAGGAACTGGGACATCACAGACCACAGTTGCTTTCTCATGCACCTCCAGAGACCCAGTCCTGATTGCCTGATAACCCGCTCTGTGGTTGCTGTACCGTCTGGGTGATGTGGGGCTGCAAGCACAGAGCTGCCCAGAGAGGATGTGGGCCTGGAGCCAACATCACTGAGCACAGTGACCGGACAGGACACCAGGGGTTGGCTGCCAGCTTAGCCCCCAGGCTGCGGGCTGAAGGGGACCGAGGTCTCAGCGGAGCCAGCCCCTGGAGGACTTGGGTCTGCAGACTCTGGATCTGACGGTGGGAAGGTGGTCCCATCACAGGCCATTCCATATGGTTCCAACTGGCTCCCCTTTTCCCCATCTCTGAACCCAGGCCTACACACTCTAGGTTTTCTAGATCTCCCTGAGTCCCCAGACTCCCATGACCTTGATAGGTCACAGAGGCACAGAGCCACCAGGGACCAATGAGAGAAGGGGTCATGTTGTCACCGGCCAGTTCTGACATCCAGCCTATGATGTGTGTGTCCCTAGCCATCTGCCCCAGCCATGCCCCTGACTGGGCAGAAATCGATGCACCTTCCCTCTCCACCTGATTGACAGCTGGCATGAGGAACCAAGGCTCCAGGGAAACCCTCAACTACTTAAACCTTCAACAACACACTCCTAAAGAGCTTGGGCATGAATACGGGGCTCATGTAGTAAATCCTACAACTTCAGCAACAGAAAGTAACCTCACAGGATGATCAGATCATAGAGGACTGTCACTCCTCAGGCCTACAACTTCTTTAATGAAATCTTTACCTCTGCCTTAAGCAAGCCCTGTCCACTCTTCGTGTCCATCTAGGTTAGCACACCTTTAAAATGCCAGACCAATCCTTTTCTCCAGATCCCTCAAGGAAGCACAGGAGCTTGTTGCCTGCATATTATTCCAAATGAACGTACTTTTTATCAATCACAAAAATTTCCCACCATGCTTTCTCTCACCTTCTTAATCTACCACCGATAAATTCCATGTAATCTTTTTCACTTTACCTCTTTGGATTCCCCAGTGCACAAAAAGAGCAGCAGAACTGCTCTTGCCCAGAGCATCTCCTCGGACCCCTGAAACCATGCTCCCAGGCGTGTCCTCGGTCGGCTCAAATAAAATCCAACATTTATTAAACTTTCCGAGTAGGTTTGAATGTTCTGATGTTGACAAACTCGTGGACAAAAGAACTCTCAAAGGTAATTAAAATCATTTTGTAATAAATAGACATGAAAATACAAATTATCAAAAGTTGTGGGGTTCGGCAAAAAGTCCCTAGAGAGAAATTGTAGCACTGAAGGCATATGATTGAATAAAAATATCTGTAGTCAAGGATCTAAGCCTCTCTCTGATGGAATTAGAAGAAGAAAATCGAAATAAACCCAAAGTAAACACATAACTAAGCACATAAAATTATTTTTAAAATTAATAAAGTATTGAAAATCAATTAAAAAATTAACAGAACCAAAAGCTGGTTCTTTGAAAAGTTTAATAAAATTCGGGAAAGTCTCTAAAAGCTAAAGGGGGGAGACAGAAACAACTCTTATCAGGAATGAAAAAGAAGAAAATGAAAATGTAAAAACATTTAACAAAAACCCAAATCCATTTAGGATGGCAAACTAGGAATGGAGGAGAACTTCTTTATCAGGAGAAAGCCCATCTACAATGTACTTACTGGTAAGAAACTGTCCGAGACCCCAGATCTTGGTCGTTCTGCCTAGCACAGCTCACATCAATAGGACAAGACATATTTGGCAAAGCAAGTCAGAAACTTTATTCCCTGGCCATGGAATGGAAAAAGATAATCAAATGCTAATGATTCCTTCTCCCAGATTCTGGAAATTTAAGAAAATATTAAAAGGTTGGGGGGAAGGTAGGCAGGCTCAGGGGTGGGGATTCTGGGGAAGGGTAGAAAGATTCCTAAGGCAGCATACGCAGTTCTCAAATATGCTTGAAACACGCCCAGCCATACATCAACTGTGTTATGTTAATGTGAAATCTCCATCCCTGAGCACAATTTTTAGTAGGCTAATAAAGAAAAGTTTGCCAAAAATTTGGTTGAGAAGGGGTTTCAGGGGCCATCTTGCATTTTTCTGGTGTAAGCCCATTCTTTTAGGTGGTCCTTAGGTTCCTTATCTGACTCCTGCTGGCACGCTTAGCTAACCCTGGAATTTCTGATTTTTCCCAGATGACTTCAGCCTACTTTTCTATTTTTTAAATTTATTTATTTTTAGAGAGGGGGGAAGGGAGGGAGAAAAAGAGGGCAATGTGAGAGACAAACATTAAATGGTTGCCTCTTGAATGCCCCCAACTGGGGGCCAAACCCACAACCTAGGCATGTGCCCTGACTGGGAATTGAACCCAGGATATTTTGCTTTGTGGGACGATGCCCAACCAACTGAGCCACACCAGTGAGGGCAAGTTCAGCTTACTTTTTGTCAGGTGCCATGTTGGAGAGAATTCAAGAAAGTCAGTAAAAGTCGAACTGATGATGTGGTGGCACAACCTAGTGATAGAACTAGATATTTTCCTGCTAAGATCAGAAATAAGGCAATAATGTCCCCTCTCACAAGTCCTAGTCAAAACTGTCCTGGAAGTCTAAGGAAGGTTGCGGAAAAAACAACACCATTGTAACCAAATGCAGGTCCGGCTGCCTGCCACTTAGAAAGCCAATACGTCAGAGACAGGTGCTCATGTAAAAAGGAAAGTGGTTTATATTCAGGTGCCAGCCACCTGGAAGATGGGGGTTCATGTCACAAAGCCCATCTCCTTGGGAAGATGGGGGCTCACTCCCAACATCTCAGGCTAGGCAGAGAGGTTTTTACAAGGAGGGAGAGGGGAGCAGAACAAAGAGATCACGGGAGGAGACTGAGAACTTCTCTGCGTGCAGACGAGCACAGTCTGTTCCGATAAGGCAAGTGACCGTCCAGTGTGCGTCATCCTGGTTTAGTCATCCTGGCACCGAGGTTGAAGGTCAGCAAATCCCCCGAAGCAGAGATGCCCGAAGGTCGGAGTCTGTGTCTTTTGAAGTTAGTTCCTAGGGCTCTTACACAAATGTGCTGTTTATCTACAAGCTGCATATCAGTCAGAGTCAGCACTCACAGAAACAACGTCTAAAGACTGGTGGGGCGGGTTATCATTCCCACTGTTACACTAGAGACGGTCAAAGCTCCCTGGCTGGCAAACACTAGGGGTGTGAAGAGGAATGATAAACAGGTGGAGTGCAGGGGGTTTTTAGGCAGCAGAAGTCTTCTACATGAAAAGACAAATGCGTGTCATTTTACACTGCAAAGGGCCAGAGGTTTTAAAATGGGAGACAGGAAAATGGCCAGTTTGAAGTATGCCCATGACATCCTATTCTGGTCAACAAGGCCTGTCCTCAAAGGTTCCGTTTCACCAGAGTCTGACTGACACGGGGAGGGAAACTGCCAGCTTACGCCCCGCCCCCCGCCACTCTGCCTGACCTACCTTGAGGCCGGGGGCACAGACTCAGAAACACCTGTGGGGGTCACAGGATATATTTTCCTCCTGACAGGAAATATGTGCTGGGATTTCCAAATCATTTCTCCACCTCCCTGACACCAACTGGGTGGCCTACAATCCAATTCTACCACCAACCAGTTAACAACAGAGTCCAAGGTTTAAGGACTCAGTCCCACACACTCCCCACTTGTCACACAGCGGCCATAAATAAAGGCCAAGGCCACACACATTTCTCCATGGCCAACTACAAATCCAGGACACACCCGAATGCCTCTTAATTCACTAGAATAACTAAGAACTAAGAACTAAGAACAGCACTTACATATTAGTATCGGTTCACTGAAGAAGATACAACTTGGGAACAGCCAAAGGAAAGGGTCACCAGAACGAAGTGCAGAGGGTGGGGGCAGAGGGAGGGTGGGAGTGTCCATGCCCTGTGCTGATAGGACGGCCCTCCAGCACACAGATGTGTACCCCAACCCAGGTCTCTCCAAATCCTGAGGTTCAGGGTCAGAACACAGTTCCAGTTGCCGGCATAACTGGCTGAGTCATTGACCACTGGTGAGTAACTCAATATCTAGTCTCTGTCCTCCCCAGAAGCGGAGGGCTGGGCTGAGAGTTCTAAGCCTCTAATCAAAGTTTTTTCTTCCCAGTGACCAACCCCCATGCAGCTGTCAGGGACCTGCAAACAGTCACCGCATTAGAACATGAGACACTCCTATCACATTTATCACTAAGAAAGTCTAAGGGCTTTAGTAGGTCTTTGCTAGGAACCATGGACAAAGATACACCATCTTCCTTATTGCACCACAGAAGGTCACAGCCCAGGGCACGGGCTCATCACAATATGGACCCAAATCACAGGACTGCAGAACGCTGCCTCTCCACCCACAGCACCGCGCTCCAGCGGCAGCACTCCAGGGGAGCACAGATCACGCCCTGGAAGGGCTGCAGTGTCAGAACTTACGTAGAAGCCTCTGTGAAACTCATACAAAATAATACTGAATGTGAACTGTAAAATTAAAAATAAAAGAGGCCTCTGTAGAACTCTGAAATAACAGAGAGACAAGACCAAGGACACCTAAGGATATTTTCGACTCTGACAGTGACATCAAATAGAAAACGTGGACAAAACCTGAGTCAGATAAACGTAAAACCTCACACTAAAGGCCGACTTACCTCACTCAGCTCCTTTTTCACAGTACATCATACAGATTTTTTCAACAAAAAACTACAAAACACGCTAAAAGAATTAAAGACGCATCCCTGGCCAGTGTTGTTTAGCAGACTGGAGCACTGTCCCATGAACCAAACAAGCAAAAGAACATCTGAAAAAAATAATTCAGATGCAACAGCTATGTTGGAATTATCTGCGCAGAAGTCCAAAGCAACCACGGCTGATGTGTGAAGAACTCTAATGAAAATGGTGGACAACTCTCAAGGGCAGATGCATAATATATGCAGATATGGAAACCAAGGAAAGATCCAAATGGGAAGTGCTAGAAATAAAAAACAGAACAGAAACGAAAAATTGATTTGCAGGCTCATCATTACAGTGAAAATCATGAGGGAAGAATTAGCGAGCTTGAGGAGATGTCGATACCACCTTCCTACACTGAAATGCACAGACAGTAAATGAACAAAAGGGCAGAACAGGAATCCAAGAGCCTTGGAACAGTCACAAAAAGTGTCACATGCACATATGGGAAACATGACAAAAAGGGAATAATTCCTCCCTCTGGGTCCCTTGGAACATTGCTGTGATATATTTTACTTAATCTATAAACTAATTTCTATAAACAGAAAAAAATAAATGAATTAATAATGACTGAGATTTTCCCAAAATTAAGGGTAGAAACCAAACCACAGATTCAGGAAGCTAAGACATCACCAAACAAGATAATGACATACCTAGAAATATCACACTCAAACTGGAGAAAAATCAAAGCAAAATGAAAATGTTGAAAAAGCTGAGGGAGGAAACCTTAGTCATAGTGAAACAAAGATGAGAATGAAATCAGAATTATTCTCAAAAACCACATAAGCCCTAAGACAGTTTTGTAAAACAACTGAAGTGTTGAAAGAATAACCATTTAATCAGAATTCTGTGTTGAACAAAATTATGCTGTAAGGGAAAAATAAAAACCTGCTAAGATAAGCAAAAATGAAGAAACTTGTCACCAGGACTCATGCTTTACAAAAAAAAGTTAAAAGAAATGTTAGCAGAAGGTAAAAGATAAAGGTAGAATAAATGAAGAATAAATGAAGCTAATATAAAATGATGTTGCTGTTTTCATTTAATCCAAGAGATACGACTTTGTTCAAAGTATTCATAGCAACAACATACTCAATAATTACACCTCACAGATTGTGTCAAATGAAGGACAACAGTGTTACAAGGGACAGGAAGGCAAGAATTTGAAATACTGTTACAAGGACCCTGCATGTCCAGTAGAGAGGTGTAGTCAGAGAGAATTTACTTCAGAGAGAATTTGAGTTAGTTGTAAATGTATACTGCAAACTCAAGCCCAAGTAAAAAAATATATAACTGATACACTGAGAAGAGAAAAAATGGAATCAGGTAAAATGCTCAATAGAGGGCAAAAATAGCACAAGAAAAGTGGAAAACAGAAAGAAACAAAGAACAGGGGAAAATACAAAACAGTAAAACATACAGTAGAGATTGATCCAACTATATCAATAACCACTTAAAAAGTCAATGGTCACCCTGGCTGGTGTGACTCAGGTGGTTGGAGCATCAACCCATACACCAGAAGGCTGCAGGTTCGATCCCTGGTCAGAGCACATACCTAGGCTGCATGTTTGATCCCTGGTCAGCGTGGTTACAAGAAGCAACCAATTCTTGTTTCTCTCTCACACTGATGTTGATGTATCTCTCTTTCTCTCCCCCCACCTTCATTTCTCTCTAAAATCAATCAACATATTTTTAAAATTTGTTAATAGTCTAAATAAACAAAGGGAAGATGAAAACTGCCACAGCAAATAATGAAATAACAATTAAGTGATCTATGAGAATCACACGTAAAGACACATTACAAGTAAAGATGAAAAGCAAAGGGCAGAAGAAGATACACCACAACAACGCTGAACAAAAGAAAGCTGGCAAAGCTGTACTAACTTCAGACAACACAGGTTCATAGCAAGAAAAACGCAGAGATAAAGAGGGGCATTACATAATGATAAAGGGCTTCACTGTCCGAGAGGACACAGTCATACGTGTGCACACGCATGACAACAGTGCAAGCAGTAAAGATGCACGCGGGAGAGCTGAGAGTACTGCAGAGGCGATGAATCCACCGGGGGAGGTGGAGACTTCGACACCCGCCCCCACGAGTAATGAGGAGTTCCAGCAGGCAGAAAATCAGGATGGAATAGCTAAAGTAAACTGCACCACCCAACAAGTGGATTTAACTAAAATCCATGGAACCCAGCATCCAAACACAGCAGAATACACATCCTTCTCAGGTTCTGGTAAAATATCCACCAAGACAGGAGACATTCTATAAAACAAAACACACCTTAACAAGTTGGAAAAGAGAGAAATCATGAAAGATGTGATTGGGGACAACAGAGGTATTAACCTAGAAATCAGTAACAATGATAGTTGGAAAACCTCTACATAATTGGAGATTAAACAACATACTTTTAAATAATACATAGCTCAGTAAGAGGATGACTTCAGAAAGTTAGTTGAATAGGAGTTTTCTATAGTCATCTACCCAGAGTACATCGATTTTGACAACAAGCCAAGGAAGACAGAACTTTTGTGGAAGTTGGAGGGTCCAGTGGAGCCTCCACACACTACTGGATGGAGAGGGAGAGAGAGAGGGAGAGGGAGGGGGAGAGGAAGATGGAGAGGGAGGGAAGAGAGAGAGAGAGACAGAGAGAGAGAGAGAGAACAGGCACCATGACTAAAGTAAGAAGAGCAGTTTCACTTTACCAGCATCCTCTTTCCCCAAAGGCAGTGGCACAGCCCATTGCCACCACCCCTCAGCCCACTGCTCCCTACTGGGAGAAATCAAGAGAGTTGTGACTAAGCACATGGTTTCCCCAGCAGTAGGGACACAACCCACGAGGCTCACCAATTTCCCACTGCATCAAGAATACTAAGGGGATTGGCACTGCTGAATGGTTGGAAGGCTGGGACCAGGGAAGAGTTTCAAGGACACACAGCAACTGGGCTTGGGACTCAACCAATGGCTACAGACCCAACTCACTGCTTGGGGATTCTACTAGGAGGCTTGGATTTTAGCTACATGGGATGCAATGCCTGTAGACACTCCCAATTGGCCCACCCATGCCAGCTGCATGGGCCTGCTCCAGATGGCTCAGAAACACACACACAATCAGCTGGCTCAACTCTGTGGGATTGGAGGAAAACATAAACTCAGTGGGATTGGAGCATTGCAGGGGAATTCCCTCAGCAGAACAAATAGGAGACTCTCAGGACCTGGCCTGGCTTTGAGCAATCCAGAAAAGGCACATAGTCTTAAGAATTTTTCCTAAAGAGAAACCCAAAGGCATGAAGTAGGCACATCCATAGGAAAAAAATCTGGAAAAGTCTCAGAATCTCTACTGGAGTAGACTAGTAAAAGTGTTTCTCTCCCAGTGGCAGTCAAATTTCACACCATAGGAGTTTGTCAAGGTGCATAAAAAAATCTAAACAAAAAATGACACTAAAAATTAGAAGATTGACACTAAATGATGTTAAAAATTATCTGACAAAAAATTTTAAATAACTGTTCTTAAAAAGCTCAGGAGCCTCATAAGAACACAGATAATCAAATCAGACTTATCTGGAGATACAAGATTTAGTCAACATATGCAAATGACTAAATGTGTTACTCAATTTACAAAATGAAAGACATTTATCTCAACAGATGCAGAAAGAACATTTGACAAAATTCAACATTCTTTAATGATAATATTCTGAACCAATCTGAGTACCTCAACATAACAAAAGCCACATGTGACAAGCCCACAGCTAACATCATACTGAATGGTGAGAAGTGATGCCTTCCAGAACCTGGCACCTGTCAGGGGACAGAGGACGGGGCAGGCACACCCTCCCCCAGGTGGGCTTTGCCAGAGGGCTCAGGTTTGGCTCCACCATGGCTCATGGAGGCCTTGGTAGCTCATTGAGTTTGTGGGTGCTGTTTCCGGACCTAAGACAAAACGGGCAGCTAAGTGGGGGCTCATGTGCTCGGGGCCCAAGGGAGCCTCTATTTTCAGCAGAGGCCAGTGTGGTGGTAATTCCAGCCCAACATGCTGTTGGGCTGAGGAGGGCAGGTTCTCACATCAGAAGCCTGTGGACAACTTAAGGCCATCGTGGGGAACTCCAGGAGGCGAGAGAAGATGTCAGTAAGCCCCCTACAGTGAAGGAGACTCCAAGGGCACCTACAGGGAGCCTGCTGCCCGGCCGTGTGAACACAGTCTAGAGCCTTGCGAGGCAGGGATGCTTATTGAAGGTGAGCCAGTTTGCAAAAATAGTACAAATGGGCTCGGGTAAAGTTTGTAAACAAGAAATCCTTGCCTCCAGAACACCAAAAGAACCATGATACGTGTTTGCTGAGAGAGACAATCGCTGTGTTTTTAAAGATTTTATTTATTTTATTTTTAGAGAGAGGGGAAGGGAGGGAGAGAAACATCCATCAGTTGCCTCTCACAAGCCCCCAACTGGGGACCTGGTCAACAACCCAGGCATGTCCCCTGACAGGGAATTGAACTGGCAACCTTTTGGTTTTCAGGACAATGCTCAACCCGCTGAGGCACACCAGTCAGGTCTGGATAATCACTATTTCTTCACATGTCAGAGAGGGAGGAGCCCTTGTTTACCAAGAATTTTCAGAAACTGAACCCAGATGTCAAGACCTTACCTCAAGTGCAGATCAATGCAACTGTATGCATTTTCAAGCTCCTTTGCTCAATATTTGTATGTTCTGTGTGAGGTCAAATAAATGTCCTCAAAGGAGGACATCATTGGTGCCATGTCTCATTTGTGCTCCTGGAGAAAGGTGTCTGCAGTTCAGACCCTGCCTGCATAGGCTTGTGTGCTGACAGTGGTGCTGAGGTCCCTGCAGGTAACCAGGTAAAGGAGCACCATGTCCCCAGAGAGGTGCAGGCCAAGTGCAGCTGACTGCTGAAACAGGCACTGAACAGAACAAAAAGAGTCAAATCTGTGAAGCAGGGTATTTACCAGTTGCTGAGTGGGTGGAGTCAGTAATGTCCACTATGTCAGGGGCTGGGGATAGCAGCGTATTTGGTGTGGCTGCAGTGGGAGGTGTTGTCCATTCTTTCCAGGCTAGGATCAGACCAGTGGTTAAAGGAGAAGCACTGGAGATCATCGCTTCTGCCTAAAAAGGCTTTTTATAACTTTGCAATCTTCCCAGACCCCGGTTACATTACACTGCGTTACACTAAGTAACTGGGGGTAAGACCCTGGGTGGAGGGAGGCTTCTTGTGAAGCCTATTTGAGAGTTGCAAAGACAATATAAGTTTAGTTTATGATCGTTGCTTCAGAGCCTGCTCCCTGCTGTGTGTAAAATATTTTAGGACAATGGGTGCTATGCCCATGAGGAATTTAAGGAAGATGAATTGTGTTCATGATCAAGGTGAAATAACCTGTTCGTCCTCTGTGTTATACTGGGCAACTTCCCCTAAGAGCACCAGGGCACCAGGACCGCACTTACTAGAGTCCCAGTCAAAACTGCAGTGAGAGTCCCAGTGCTGACGACTTGTATGCGGCTTGGGAGTGAGTGCCTTACAGCAAAGGGCAAAATCAACGCGGAACAGATGCAGGAGGCCCCCAAACCAGGTAGTGTCCTTTCATTTCTTTCCTTGTACAAACCTTTTTAGTATACTGTGGATTTCTCATTAGTAAAATTGTAGACCTTAGTTTAGTTTCTGTCTTTTTTCCTGTTTCCTTTCTCCTCTTTCCTTGCTTTGGGGAGCAGTGGGCCCTGTATATACTTCTATGGTGGAGGTGCCTCTCTACCCTGCTATTTATAACTTTTTTCTCCCGAGAGCCTCTAACCAGTGCATCAGATTTAAGAGCCTTTCCATGAAAACTGGTTGCTTTATGGACTTTAAGGACCTAGGATGAAACCGGGTTTGAACTGATCCCTGGGCTGCACCACAGTGAGGCCCCGGCTCAGGATCCGTGTTGCAGCAGATGCAGGGGCAGCAGCAGCAGCAGCAGAGCTACTTAAGGTCCTGGGAGCCCTCTGGCATCCTAGCAGGCTGGGCTCAGCACGCCACCTGCTGGCTGCCTTTCCACCCCGCTTCTGTCTCTCATTCTAAACAGCTGCTCTTTGGAAGTGACCAGGGGATGGGCCCACCTCTTGCACAGGGTGTAGTTCCCTCTCCCATCCCCATCCCTGGGACAGGTCGGGGCCATCTCAGCCTCTGTCGCAGCTTCACTCTAACACACCGGTAGGCCCCAACAAAAATATCAGCCCAGGACCACTTTAAGGAGGGACCCAGTCCCACATTGCTGCTCCCAAATGCCTAGAAATTCCAAAAACTGCCCACTCTGGTGGGCAGCACACAGCACTGAGGCGGGACAGGTCCAGCAAGGCCTCAGGGCAGCACAGCTCACAGCACCAGCTCCTCAGCCCCCAGCAGCCCCAGCGCAGGAGCACAGCAGGTGAGCAAGTCCGAGTAAGGGAAGACAGACCCGGGGTGCCTATGTCTGGACACGCTGTTCATGTAGCTGACAGTTATGGTCACCGGCAAGGTGCCCCCCCTACACACACACACACACACACAGGGTAGAAAAAGCTCTATGAGTCACATAACTGAGGTCACTGGGGAGGGCAGAGTGGCCTCTCAAGCAGCTCTGAAATGGCTTCAGAATTTAAAAAGAAAAAAAAAAGGAATGGACCTGGGTTTTTATTGTGACTATAGAGTGATAAAGAAGAAATAGTCAACAATATCTGTCAAAGATAGCACTGCAGAATTTGTTCAGAACCGCTGCAGTAGGTATAGAGACCACTGTGGCTGGGTTCACGGTGAGTGAGAGATGAGACTGGCTCTGTTCTGAGAACAGCACAGGCAAGGGGGAATTTATGGCCAGACAGCAGGGTGGGGCCACTGCATGAAAATTGCTAAGAGAAGACTCAGAGGTTAGGGGTTCCTGCTAAACCGACCTAACAGGATTCTTGGTGCACACAGGCCAGGGTGATCAGACGTCACCTGACAGTGGAGGAGGAGGAGGCTGGTCAGATACGGAGGGTGGTCAGATAGGAGGGCGGGGGATTCTGGTTTGCCCCCCTCACGGGGCTGCTGCCAAAACTGGACTTTACAAGTGTAAAGATAGTCCTGGGAGAAGATTCAGGAGCCTGACACAGTTTGGTCAAGCAAAGCATCCTGGCTGGGGGCAGGGCCAGGGCAAGAGTTCTGCACACACGTGGGCTCGTGTGGTTGGAATCTGAAGCCAGTGCCAGGGAAGGGAGCACGGACTTTCTCATCCGCCTGTCCAGGTGCGGACACAGGGGAGAGGGAGGGGGCGGCTTAGCAGTCAGCTAACACCAAACAGTGCGGAGTCTGACTGCTCATTACAAGGACAAACGTGGATAAGAAAAATAGGCACTTGCGATGACTTGTTTCTAAATTTAAAAAAAAAAACACTAACAGGAGGCTCTTGAAATGATAAAAACTGTGTTTGGGAGTGGCTGGAGTAACATTTCTGGAGGGACCAGGATATGTGGGCAGTGAGTCTTCTTTAATTAGACTTTTCTATCTTGCAGATTTATTTAAGGTAAAAAAAGAAATTTATATACACCATGTTTTACCATCTATTAGACTTTCTTTAATTACAACTTTTTTTCATAGAAAGCCACTATAAGATTTAATTCCTTTAAGCACTAATAATACAGTAGTGTAAACCATACACGTGAAAAAATTAAACTTCTTGCTGACTGAAAGGACAAGCTGCATCCTGGTTTGTTTTTTCCCTTAATCTCACATGGAAGTGTTTTCAGAAATAAGCAGTACATTGTGATGCAATTCAGGTTTGGGTTTCACTACTTAAACATAGTAAAATTGTTAAAGATTTACAGAAGTTTTGATGAGTTTTCTTCAGGTCAATTACAAGCAATGATGTAAAAATTAAAAATGGACCTGAGAGCTTAAATACTTTCATCTCACATTTTGAGGTTCTCTAGCCTAAAGGTACAAAAACTCTATTTAGTTTCACTACTTACTTGCCTTAGAACATCAAACATCGTACCTCTTACCTCTCGATCAATTTACATTTTTAAGCCCAAGATACCAAAAGTGTTACTTCCCTCACAGGGAATAAAATTACCAAGTGCTCAGAAAACCAGAGTTGATAAAGGATCCAAAGGAAAAACACAAGTTTGGAGTCAGCTCAGAAGAGCAGCCTGCTTCCCACAGGGCAGGAAGAGCCCCTTTCAGAAGGTTCCACATCCTGACTCTCCAGGTTGAGTCAGAGCCCCTGGACGGGACAGTTCCTGGGGACAAGGGGACGGAGGACACCTGCGCAGCCCCAGGAGTGAACTCTGGGAGCTCCGACACCCTCCTCTCCCCGGGGAATAATGGAAATGCTCCCTCTCTTGGGCTTCAGCTCACAGCAAAGAAACACTCAGCTGGATTCAGCATCAGGTTCTGACCCAAATAAACTCCAAGTTCACAGACCCTATCCAAGGTCACAGACTCCTGACTTTCACAGACTTTGTCAATGTGCACGAATTACACTGAATGCACCCACACTGTGGGTGCAAAACTCCACCCTATGTCTAGAAACAGGCCCTGGGGAGACACAACTAAACCCTCAGAAAGAGCATCGCCCCCTCCCCCATGTGCACATATGCCCCAGCTTTTCAGGGCTACAGCTTCTCAGTGCACGGGCTCCTTCCATGGGGAGTGTGAGCAGGTAGGACACCTGCAGGGGGAGGCTCCCCAGGTAGAACCACTGGGCCTTCCAGCACTTCCCCCTGCAGGCTCAAGGTGTGGAGTTAGGGCTTAGCTTGGGTCACTGACCTCAGGATTCTGCTCCAACTTGGAGTTGTTTGATATTCTAAATGACACAAACCCAGTGTGTGAACAATCCAGCAAAATTATTTCAAACCACCATTTATGTGGAAAGAAAGAAAACTGTGAAGCACTTTTAATAGTTCAACTAAATCACACACATACACAAATAACCATTCTTTTCAAGAAAAAGATGTTAATTATTATTTCCAGGGAAATTACTAGCCTTCTAAATAATTAATCAGATTTGAACACTTCTGTATGCCCTGGTATTTTACTTGAAAACATCCAAAAGCAAAAAACAGACCTCAGAAACTTACTACACGTGCTCAGGGAAGGAAGTATGAGGGGAGAATTCTGTACAAATGGAATGTAATACTGGGATCTTTTTTCTGAAATTTACTTCTTTCCTGGCTCTTGGGAGATATTTTAAATAGTCTTTTAAACTCCGATTCAAAATATTTCACCCCTGTTGCAAACGTAAACTTAAATGCATGAATAAATGGAGGCTATTCCAGGAGGGGTGGGGCTGACCAGACACGGCACCCAGGGGAATTCCAGACAGGAGCCTCCACGCAAGCGGCTTCCCCAAGGGACGTCTGCGCCCAAGAGCGGGCCTGGGGAGAGGAACGGGTATTCTTCAGCGTATTCCAGTTGGTTATTCTAGGCTTTCTCTCATATAAAATACCCACAACAAATATAAATCTCTGAAAATGTCTCTGTGGGAAAAGGATAAACTGTTAAAATATTGGGTTCGTTTGAAATGTATCCCCGAGGACAAATAGTTCATAACGATGCCGTTGTGACCGGGAGAGAAGTTGGCTTGGGAATGTGAGGAGGATTTGAGTAACTAGAGACTTGGTGGCCGTCAGGAAAAGCTAGGCTGGGGCACAGGTTCGTGGATCTGAGACCCTCTCACCCAAATATTTGGAAAACAAAGGAGAAAATAGCCCCCCTTAGGAAGAAAGGAGGGGGACTGTGCACCCCACAGACGACAGCTCCTGCAAGACTCGAACCCCTCAGACAGAGTGCCGACTGTCCCCCTGATGACCCTTCCTGTAGTCACTGCACAATTTGGGGAAACTCAGGGCTGCGAGTGCAGCATTGCCCAGGGAGGCTCTGGGGCCAAAGTGGCCACATTGCATGCGGCAGGGGAGTGAGGTCCGCACACCAGGGCGGTGACTGCAGGGCGGCCCGCCGGCCACCGCCGCCGGTCTGACCAGCCCACTCATCCCAGTCTCCGCACATGGCCCCGCACACTCACCATGTCTAGGTTTCTGTGTGTCCCCGAGTCCTTCCTCCGCTCCACAATCAGTGCAGATCACACCGCGACAGACGCTTTGCAGAGCCCCCAGGGACCATTAAAGACAGGCCACACTAGCACCTAGCATCCCTCCCCCATCCCTGATATCTAACTGATAGCCCCCCTGGACCAAACCTAGGACTAAGAATACAGGACAGATTTTTCTCCACTGTGTGACTTTTAAGAACTCTTGACTATTTTTTCTCCTTTGGATGCTCCTGGGATTTTGCCTCACTGTATCTCCAGGTTGCAAACTAAAAGATCCTTGAATAAATCTTTATTATTTATTTCTAGCCAAATTCTCCTTATTCATTTATATTTGATTGACAGAACAAGAGCATCTTATGTCACCTAGGGGTCAAGGGCTTGGTGGAAGGCTATGAATCATTCTTGGAGCTGCCCTTGTTTAGAAACATGGACACAATCTGACTTCACCATCTGTAATGACGTGTCTGGCCTCATTTTAATCTTTGATTCTTGATGGCATGGAGCCCTCTACCCATCTCTTCCCCATCCCCTCTCACTTGGTCCTCTTAGTAAGACTCCCCAGAGCACTTGGTGCTGGTAGGAAGTTGGAACCCAGAAGCCCTAGCCTTGGCTCAGGGACTCTTCTCAGTCTAATCACAGGGTGTGAAGTGTGTTCATTACATCCTCAGCTGCACAGCGTACACTGAAAGGAAATTTAATTTAGATCAGTTTTGAGATGTACTTGGAAACCCTTGCCCCACAGCTTTATTGAGATATCATTGACTAATAGACATGTATTTAAAGATTATATGGTTTCATATACATATACTGACTTGTAGAATATAAATGGCTAAGAAGTGGATCTTTAGCATTCTCACCACACACACAGAGTAGCGAAGCTGGTAGCTGTGCTAACTGACCTGGAAGTCTTTATATGTCCAAGAGCCTGGACGCCAAAACCCTTGTGTGTTGTGTGTTGGTATTAAAATTCAGATGCCTACCTTTCAGGAAATTTTTTCAATATTACTACCCCTTACTGCCTTTCTTATGCCAGTTTCCCCACTAAAACATGTCCACCTTAGTAATTGGTGGCTTTGGAATGTACCCCAACAATCCTTTCTTTGCAGAGTACAACTACCATGCTAGTTATTGGACTTATTTTATTTCTGTATATATTTTGATCAACCCCTTTCCATTGTTCAAATGAGGAATATAAAAGCTGTTAATATGGGAGACCAAACACCTGCCACAACAGTTACTGTTTCCCTTTTCTTTTTAGTTTCCCCTGGAAGGGTAACTGCCTAGTCCTCCCATCCCAACCCCTTGTGTATGAAGGAAGTTTAATACCATTGGATTTGTCATTGGAACCCCTTCTTTGTTCAGGAACCTATAAATCCTTTAGCACATTTAATTACTAATTTCTCAGCATTCCTCCCCCAACTCTGAGTACTAATTATAAAATGAAACTTTCATATGAGGTGAAACTTTTCTGGACTCCTTCTAGAACTTCTTGCC